>NC_056737.1:266678790-266888790 GCF_019279795.1 Protopterus annectens
CGGGACTGCTTTCCTGATTAAGTATCCTGCTGTTTTTATATTTGTTTTACCTTCTACTGCTTACCTAGAGCAAGCTTTAACTGTTTTCATAGTTATTTACTGCATTTTTTATTATCTGCACTTAAAAGTACATTTTAGTCGAAGTTAGTCTAATTCAAGTCGAAAAGTGTTTGTTTGCTGTTTAATTTAATTGTTTGGCTGCCCACTAAAGTGTGCTAGCCTGTACTACTGACTGATTGCCTTTTCTGCATTTCTGTGTGTTTCTATTTAAAAACAAAAAAACAAAAAATATTCCTTGTTTTCCTGCCTCTCCTAAACTAGTTAGACCAGTTTACAGGCCTTGCTGTATCCTGGGCTGTGTTGTAGTTCCTGTGTTGTCCATTGCCTTACTTGGATAGAAGGAAGTTTCTTAGCTCACCAGTGGGAGTGGGGAGCCTTGAATAGCCTACCTGTCCTTGAGGGAAGTGACCTCAGCACAAGAAGCTGTAGTAATTGGTCATTTTGGACCATTTCTAGCTCTTTTAAGTTCCCTGGTTGAAATCTGCCTCTGGCATTGTTTTGAAGCCATATTGCTGAGACACAGCCCCATGTGGCCCTGTTGAAGCTTCCTGGCTACAGAGAACTGAAAAAGCGACTGCTTTCCTGATTAAGTATCCTGCTGTTTTTATATTTGTTTTACCTTCTACTACTTACCTAGAGCAAGCTTTAACTGTTTTCATAGTTATTTACTGCATTTTTATTATCTGCACTTAAAAGTACATTTTAGTCGAAATTAGTCTAATTCAAGTCGAAAAGTGTTTGTTTGCTGTTTAATTTAATTGTTTGGCTGCCCACTAAAGTGTGCTAGCCTGTACTACTGACTTATTGCCTTTTCTGCATTTCTGTGTGTTTCTATTTAAAACAAAAACAAAAAATATTCCTTGTTTTCCTGCCTCTCCTAAACTAGTTAGACCAGTTTACAGGCCTTGCTGTATCCTGGGCTGTGTTGTAGTTCCTGTGTTGTCCATTGCCTTACTTGGATAGAAGGAAGTTTCTTAGCTCACCAGTGGGAGTGGGGAGCCTTGAATAGCCTACCTGTCCTTGAGGGAAGTGACCTCAGCACAAGAAGCTGTAGTAATTGGTCATTTTGGACCATTTCTAGCTCTTTGAAGTTCCCTGGTTAAAATCTGCCTCTGGCATTTTTTTGAAGCCATATTGCTCAGACACAGCTCCATGTGGTCCTGTTGAGTCTTCCTGGCTACAGAGAACTGAAAGAAGCGACTGCTTTCCTGATTAAGTATCCTGCTGTTTTTATATTTGTTTTACCTTCTACTGCTTACCTAGAGCAAGCTTTAACTGTTTTCATAGTTATTTACTGCATTTTTATTATCTGCACTTAAAAGTACATTTTAGTCGAAATTAGTCTAATTCAAGTCGAAAAGTGTTTGTTTGCTGTTTAATTTAATTGTTTGGCTGCCCACTAAAGTGTGCTAGCCTGTACTACTGACTTATTGCCTTTTCTGCATTTCTGTGTGTTTCTAGTTCAAAACAAAAACAAAAAATATTCCTTGTTTTCCTGCCTCTCCTAAACTAGTTAGACCAGTTTACAGGCCTTGCTGTATCCTGGGCTGTGTTGTAGTTCCTGTGTTGTCCATTGCCTTACTTGGATAGAAGGAAGTTTCTTAGCTCACCAGTGGGAGTGGGGAGCCTTGAATAGCCTACCTGTCCTTGAGGGAAGTGACCTCAGCACAAGAAGCTGTAGTAATTGGTCATTTTGGACCATTTCTAGCTCTTTTGAAGTTCCCTGGTTAAAATCTGCCTCTGGCATTTTTTTTGAAGCCATATTGCTCAGACACAGCTCCATGTGGTCCTGTTGAGTCTTCCTGGCTACAGAGAACTGAAAAAAGCGACTGCTTTCCTGATTAAGTATCCTGCTGTTTTTTATATTTGTTTTACCTTCTACTGCTTACCTAGAGCAAGCTTTAACTGTTTTCATAGTTATTCATAGTTATTTACTTCATTTTTATTATCTGCACTTAAAAGTACATTTTAGTCGAAATTAGTCTAATTCAAGTCGAAAAGTGTTTGTTTGCTGTTTAATTTAATTGTTTGGCTGCCCACTAAAGTGTGCTAGCCTGTACTACTGACTTATTGCCTTTTCTGCATTTCTGTGTGTTTCTATTTAAAAACAAAAAAACAAAAAAATATTCCTTGTTTTCCTGCCTCCTAAACTAGTTAGACCAGTTTACAGGCCTTGCTGTATCCTGGGCTGTGTTGTAGTTCCTGTGTTGTCCATTGCCTTACTTGGATAGAAGGAAGTTTCTTAGCTCACCAGTGGGAGTGGGGAGCCCTGAATAGCCTACCTGTCCTTGAGGGAAGTGACCTCAGCACAAGAAGCTGTAGTAATTGGTCATTTTGGACCATTTCTAGCTCTTTTGAAGTTCCCTGGTTAAAATCTGCCTCTGGCATTTTTTGAAGCCATATTGCTCAGACACAGCTCCATGTGGTCCTGTTGAGTCTTCCTGGCTACAGAGAACTGAAAAAAGCGACTGCTTTCCTGATTAAGTATCCTGCTGTTTTTATATTTGTTTTACCTTCTACTGCTTACCTAGAGCAAGCTTTAACTGTTTTCATAGTTATTTACTGCATTTTTATTATCTGCACTTAAAAGTACATTTTAGTCGAAATTAGTCTAATTCAAGTCGAAAAGTGTTTGTTTGCTGTTTAATTTAATTGTTTGGCTGCCCACTTAAGTGTGCTAGCCTGTACTACTGACTTATTGCCTTTTCTGCATTTCTGTGTGTTTCTATTTATAATCAACAACAAAAAAATATTCCTTGTTTTCCTGCCTCTCCTAAACTAGTTAGACCAGTTTACAGGTCTTGCTGTATCCTGGGCTGTGTTGTAGTTCCTGTGTTGTCCATTGCCTTACTTGGATAGAAGGAAGTTTCTTAGCTCACCAGTGGGAGTGGGGAGCCTTGAATAGCCTACCTGTCCTTGAGGGAAGTGACGTCAGCACAAGAAGCTGTAGTAATTGGTCATTTTGGACCATTTCTAGCTCTTTTGAAGTTCCCTGGCTAAAATCTGCCTCTGGCATTTTTTTGAAGCCATATTGCTCAGACACAGCTCCATGTGGTCCTGTTGAGTCTTCCTGGCTACAGAGAACTGAAAAAAGCGACTGCTTTCCTGATTAAGTATCCTGCTGTTTTTTATATTTGTTTTACCTTCTACTGCTTACCTAGAGCAGGCTTCAGCTGTTTTCATAGTTATTTACTGCATTTTTTATTATCTGCACTTAAAAGTACATTTTAGTCGAAATTAGTCTAATTCAAGTCGAAAAGTGTTTGTTTGCTGTTTAATTTAATTGTTTGGCTGCCCACTAAAGTGTGCTAGCCTGTACTACTGACTTATTGCCTTTTCTGCATTTCTGTGTGTTTCTATTTAAAAAAAAAAAAAAAGAATATTCCTTGTTTTCCTGCCTCTCCTAAACTAGTTAGACCAGTTTACAGGCCTTGCTGTATCCTGGGCTGTGTTGTAGTTCCTGTGTTGTCCATTGCCTTACTTGGATAGAAGGAAGTTTCTTAGCTCACCAGTGGGAGTGGGGAGCCTTGAATAGCCTACCTGTCCTTGAGGGAAGTGACCTCAGCACAAGAAGCTGTAGTAATTGGTCATTTTGGACCATTTCTAGCTCTTTTGAAGTTCCCTGGTTAAAATCTGCCTCTGGCATTTTTTTGAAGCCATTTTGCTCAGACACAGCTCCATGTGGTCCTGTTGAGTCTTCCTGGCTACAGAGAACTGAAAAAAAGCGACTGCTTTCCTGATTAAGTATCCTGCTGTTTTTATATTTGTTTTACCTTCTCTGCTTACCTAGAGCAAGCTTTAACTGTTTTCATAGTTATTTACTGCATTTTTTTATTATCTGCACTTAAAAGTACATTTTAGTCGAAATTAGTCTAATTCAAGTTAAAAAGTGTTTGTTTGCTGTTTAATTTAATTGTTTGGCTGCCCAGTAAAGTGTGCTAGCCTGTACTACTGACTTATTGCCTTTTCTGCATTTCTGTGTGTTTCTATTTAAAAACAAAAAAAAAAAATATTCCTTGTTTTCCTGCCTCTCCTAAACTAGTTAGACCAGTTTACAGGCCTTGCTGTATCCTGGGCTGTGTTGTAGTTCCTGTGTTGTCCATTGCCTTACTTGGATAGAAGGAAGTTTCTTAGCTCACCAGTGGGAGTGGGGAGCCTTGAATAGCCTACCTGTCCTTGAGGGAAGTGACCTCAGCACAAGAAGCTGTAGTAATTGGTCATTTTGGACCATTTCTAGCTCTTTGAAGTTCCCTGGTTAAAATCTGCCTCTGGCATTTTTTGAAGCCATATTGCTCAGACACAGCTCCATGTGGTCCTGTTGAGTCTTCCTGGCTACATAGAACTGAAAAAGCGACTGCTTTCCTGATTAAGTATCCTGCTGTTTTCTTATATTTGATTTACCTTCTACTGCTTACCTAGAGCAAGCTTTAACTGTTTTCATAGTTATTTACTGCATTTTTATTATCTGCACTTAAAAGTACATTTTAGTCGAAATTAGTCTAATTCAAGTCGAAAAGTGTTTGTTTGCTGTTTAATTTAATTGTTTGGCTGCCCACTAAAGTGTGCTAGCCTGTACTACTGACTTATTGCCTTTTCTGCATTTCTGTGTGTTTCTATTTAAAAAAAACAAAAAAATATTCCTTGTTTTCCTGCCTCTCCTAAACTAGTTAGACCAGTTTACAGGCCTTGCTGTATCCTGGGCTGTGTTGTAGTTCCTGTGTTGTCCATTGCCTTACTTGGATAGAAGGAAGTTTCTTAGCTCACCAGTGGGCGTGGGGAGCCTTGAATAGCCTACCTGTCCTTGAGGGAAGTGACCTCAGCACAAGAAGCTGTAGTAATTGGTCATTTTGGACTATTTCTAGCTCTTTTGAAGTTCCCTGGTTAAAATCTGCCTCTGGCATTTTTTGAAGCCATATTGCTCAGACACAGCTCCATGTGGTCCTGTTGAGTCTTCCTGGCTACATAGAACTGAAAAAAAGTGACTGCTTTCCTGATTAAGTATCCTGCTGTTTTTCATATTTGTTTTACCTTCTACTGCTTACCTAGAGCAAGCATTAACTGTTTTCATAGTTATTTACTGCATTTTTTATCTGCACTTAAAAGTACATTTTAGTCGACATTAGTCTAATTTAAGTCGAAAAGTGTTTGTTTGCTGTTTAATTTAATTGTTTGGCTGCCCACTAAAGTGTGCTAGCCTGTACTACTGACTTATTGCCTTTTCTGCATTTAGCGCGGGGTTGCCACTAGAGCACCATCGGGCAGCGCCGGTTAAACAAGGTTAAACTATTTGTGGCTCCGTAAAGTCTGCTCTTCATTTTTTCCCTTAGAACTGCTCTACTTGTAATCTAAACAGTCTATTCTCTATCTGTAAAGCTCAGCACTTGTTCCTAAAGCATTTTTTAGTCAGGTAAAGCACTTTTATATTATACAGAGTACTTCACTAGCTTAAAACCCCCTTGAGTACCCACTTCCCTATAGGTCCTTTCTGACTCAGTTACACAGCAAACTTTTTCATTTCTTCTAGCATGTCAAAGGGTCAGTTGCTAGCGTCCTCTCCTGCTCAGCTGGTGAATCTAGAATATTGAGGCAATGTTACAATTGCCTCATGTACACAGACAACCCTCTCCTCCTCCCACAAAACACAAATACATGCGAGAGATGCAACTATATAGCCAAACTGGAGGCTGAGCTCTCTCAACTCAGGACTGGCAAAACCAGACAGGAGGAGAAGGTAACCACACACACCATAAACCCAGTCTCACATAGAACTATCACAGCTACAAATTAAACACATAAACACACAAAGACATACTCGGAGGCACTGATCAAAAATCTACCAAAACAGCAGAGGCCCCCAAAGCAGACACCCAAACAACTGCCACCTCATGACATAACACAAGAAACACATAGATCACAAAGTCAGTCTGCAAATCAGTCACAGCCCTTAAGGCCAAACACAATGCCAGACACACTTGTCATAGGTGACTCCATAGTCAGACACACTGACGTTCCACTCACCAGACTGAACAAGGAGAGGGTCACAGTAAGCTGCCTGTCAGGCGCTAGAATCCGCCACATAACACAAGCACTCAGGTCACTCCACAGCAAGTACAAGTATGACTCAGTTATTGTCCATGCCGGTGTGAATGACCTGAGACGTACCTCTCTGGACTACATGAAAAGAGACATAAAGGAGCTCTCAGATTATGTAGCCCAGGCTGGTATGACCCTGACCCTGAGCAGTATCCTACCTTCACCAAGAATGATGCCACAATACAGAGACAAAATGATCAGTTTTAATAATTGGCTTAATTTCTGGTGTCATTCTAAGGGGATCCAATGTCTGTCTGCCTGGAATGACATGCTTGACAAGCCACACTGCTTCACAAGGGACGGCTTGCACCTGTCACCCCTGGGTTTCCAGATATTGGCAAAGGCTCTTGCCACCCCCATAGTGCCTTTTTTTAGACAAGGCTCAAATTCTAAACCCACCGCCCTAGAAAACAATAATGGAAAAAAACTAAGGGTAATGCTGCTCAATGCCAGAAGTCTAAATCTCAATATGCACGCCCTCGAAGCCCTCCTCAGTATGGAGAACATCAATGTCTGTGCTGTGACTGAAACCTGGTTCAAGGCTCCTGAGAGCACCCCGGCACTATCAGGTTTTACCTCATATCATGCCCGCCCCAAAACCCGGACTGCACACAAAAGGAGGGGGTGTATCCATATTCATCAAGGATACCCACACCTCCAGGCTGGTGGCAACTCACGAAGCATCAGAGACCATTCAGGTGCAATTAACCATAGGCAAAACTGCTCTACAGTTTGTAGCATGTTACAGGCCACCCTCTCAAACTCAGAAACCCCACACATCCTTCCTGAAGACACTGGAGAGTATAAATGTCTCTCCAAACACCATCATATTGGGTGACTTCAACTACCCAAACATAGACTGGGAGCATTACTCAAGCCCCAATACCCTAGCCCAAAGGTTCCTGGAGTTCATAAACTCAAATGCTATGGAACAACTTGTCACCATTCCCACAAGAGGTGAAAATATACTAGACCTGATCATCACAAACATGGGGACAAAATGCTCCACACCAGAAGTATATCCCTTATTGGTGAGATCAGACCATAAACTAATCTCACTGGAGATCCACATCCCGCCCCCACCCCCAACAAAAAAGACCACAGTGAAGAACTTCTCAAAAGCCAACTTCACACTTCTTAAGACTGGTGTGGTATCCTTCAAGGCCCCTGAGTCATTGGAAACCACAACCCACGCTGCTGAATCCCTTACAAATGCTTTCTACGAGCACCTCCAGGATTGCATGGATCAAGCAATCCCAAATAAAATCAAGACCCTTTCCACCAAAGGCAAGCACCTGATCTGGTGGACCCCAGCCATAAACAAACTTTACAACAAGAGGAGAAAGCTACTACAAGATAGAGCAAAATCCCTAAAAGGGAAGACATCTCTGATCAATACTAGTAAAAAAACTACGATCACTCATAAAATCATCCAAGGCCAACTTTGAGAGAAAAATCGCCAAGGACTCAAAAGACAATCATAAGGCCTTCTTTAGCTATGTTAGAAATCTGGGTGGAAACTCCCAGATATGCTCAGAATTAGTCCAAAATGATACAAAAATCACTGAACCCACAGACATTGCAAACATACTGGCAGACAGGTTCAGTGAAAATTTCTCCCTTCCCTCCCCCCAAAAGGAGAAATATCTATCCCAGCAGGGTGTAGCCTCCCAATCATCTCAAATGCCCAGGTGAGAGCTGCTCTCTCTAAAGCTAAAAACACAGCATCAATGGGACCGGATGGTGTCCCCGGCTGTGTGCTACACGAACTCAATGAGGAACTAAACCCACACATAAGGCTGCTGTTTAGTCTTAGCCTTACCACAGGATACATACCCAAAGAGTGGCATACGGCAACTGTGGTCCCACTCCACAAAGGCGGTGCTTCTATGGACCCTGGTAATTACCGCCCCATAAGCTTAACAAGCCTGGTCTGCAAAGCTATGGAGAGGATCATAATGGAACTCATAAATAAAGACATAGGGGACCTACAGACATTGGATCCTACCCAATTCGGCTTTGTCAAGGGCAGATCATGCCTCTTGAACTTGGTAGACTTTTTTGAAACAGTCACCAAGGCCATTGATGAGAGTAAGGCAGTTCACACAGCCTACCTTGACCTTGCAAAAGCTTTCGACACAATACCCCACTCGGGTATCATAGAAAAGCTCACCAGCTTAAATGTAAACCCATATGTCACAAGATGGGTTGCAAACTGGCTCAAGGACAGAACCCACAGGGTTAGAGTTGCTGTTGCCATGTCAGACTCCAAGCCGGTCACAAGCGGTGTCCCACAGGGCTCAGTCCTGGGCCCCCTCTTGTTCGGCATCTACTTTTCAGAAGTGCAGGCAAACATAGGAGGATTGTGGCTGACAAAGTTTGCAGATGACTACAAACTGGGCCCCATAGTTGAAAATCCATCAGACACAGATATCCTTCAGAGAGGTCTCATAGAAATGGATAACTGGTGCCAGAGCCATGGCCTTAAGCTAAACGCCAAAAAATGTATAGTCATACCCTTTGGTAAAAACAAGGTAACCCCAAGTTACCACATTGGTGGCAATCCATTAAGCACAGAAGAGGTTATCAGGGACCTGGGGACCCAAGTTGACAGTAACTTTTCTTTTGACACTCACATTGCCAAAGTGGTTAGGAGGACCTTCTACATTGCCCACCTGATTATGAAGGTATTCACATCCAGATCAAGGGAGGTCATTGTTCCCCTGTACTCTTCACTTATCAGACCAATGATTGAGTACAATGCCCCATTCGGAATGTATCTTACCCGACACCTGCAGCAATTGGAAAGACCCCAAAAGTTCCTCACCAAAAGGATAAAGGGGCTCAAAATATGCCATATGCTGCCCGACTGAAGAAACTCCAGCTCTATTCAGTCACATACCGTCTGCTCAGAGGTGACCTGTGCCTGACATACAAGGCCATGTCCAACCCGGAATTAATGGACATGCTCCACCTCAAAAAATCCAAATCCACCAGAGCCACAAGAGCAAGAGACTTAAACCTCAACACAGATATAAATAGGACGTGCTGGAGGGACAGATTCATCACCCAGAGACTCCCTATGCTGTGGAACAGAATCCCGGTCCATGTGAGACAGAGCACCTCGCTGGCTCTGTTCAAGAGGAAACTTGACCAGTGGATGGGAGATCGTAGGTTTACCCCGGGGATCATCTCTGTATCACTGTTGGACAGAGGCACGGCAAACTAATGGGTATAGTATTCTTCAACCTAAGGGGTGGTGAAAGCCACACAACTCTGGCTAGGCTTATAAATGCCCTAGGGCAGATAGCCTAGTATGAACCTATGAACCTATGAAACTATAAGAAAAATGCCTGGACAAGAAAAACTGACAAAAGCTTCAAATGCACATTTGTGTTCATTAATACAACAGATCCATGAAAAACATTGCACAGAAGAAGAAACTTTGGGCCGTCTGAAAAAAAGAAGCAACAGAGGAAACACAAAAATATAAAGAATACATGGGAAATAAAAAGAAATTTGATATGGTATAATATTTATACAAAGGCAAGGCCAAACTAATCAATACAACAAGGCAGCTGAAAAGATATAGGCACCCAGATATGGAAGATTTCACAATACAAAAAATAAGAACTCAAAGGGGGAATTTAGAGCAGAGGATAAGTAAAGGTTAAGTTAAAGAAATATAAATTGAAGTTATGGAATACCTGTGAAGTGAAGGATTTAGTGTAGAAAGTCCAACATAGGTAATGTCACAGCATGATGGAATAATGAGTCCCCAAATTAAGGAGAAACAGGTTGAGCGGGAAACATCTGAAGAAGAAATATGGACATGGGGAAAAGAATATCTGATATGGTGCAATATTTATGCAAAGGAAAAAGCAAAACTAAACAATGCAAAAAAGCAGCACCAAACAAGTTTGAAGAGAAATACAAGCAAAGTCATGTGAATGTAGAAAATTTCACAATATAAAAAGTAAGAAAACCAAAGGTCTTTCTGCATTTTCCATTCAGTCCCTACACTTTTCACTCCATCCTCCCCACTACACCATTCTTTGTATCATCAGCAAATAGGTCCAATTTTACATTCCTTCAGATATGTCCAAGACAAACTGTATTCTGGTTGATGACTTAAAAAAACACTGTATGTGTAATAATAACAATATATAACTTCTTCCTTATCCTCAACAGTTCATTCTGTCACCTTTATGGCTCTTTATTTTGGAAAGAGGATTAGTAATGTTGACATTAAAGAAATGGAAACTGAAGTTATGGATTACCTGTGAAGTGAAGGACTTTGTGTAGAAAATCCAACTTGGCTAATGTCACTGTATAATGGAGTAACGAGTCCCCAGACTAAAGTGAAACGTGGTGCCGTCACTAGGAAACCAGTACAAAAGTTTAGTTGGAGTTGCACAGCAAGGGAAGGAGCAGGCAATGCTGTGGAGTGATGGATCAATGTGTTAACATATGAAGGAGTAGCAAATTATGTAGGATGCAGCTGAAGAGGATCTGTCACAGGAAGACATTCTAGAACTTTCTGTAGAATGCCCACAGTGAACACAGATGCACTCTTAATTTAGAATAAAATAAACTAAGGGAAGAGTTGCAGGATATAACAGAGATGGGTAAACATATTAAGACTGATGAAAAAAATAGATTAAAGAAAGTAAATAAGACCTGAAAAGTTAAGAGCCTGATAAAATGAATACATTAATCAAGAGTATTAACAGACGCACATAGGATATATTACTGTGCAGATACATTAATAACAGATAAAGTCTTACCACAAAAAACATATAGCAATAAGAGAAAGCAAAGGAAGAAATAAAATGCCATCATGGAAGCATCGAACACAGAAAATTATAAAGCAATTCATGAAGAAGTGTCACTGTTAGAAGAATAAAGAAGCAGGAACAGATCAACAAAAATAGTTAGAAAAATAGATAAAGTAAAAGCAATGCACAGTGTCAAAGCAGAACAGACCAGGATCTACCATACATTATTGCAAATAATAAACTAAAGATATTAGCACATGCATAAAAAACTTAGAAGAAATGCAGATAAATATAAAGGAAAACTATAAAATAGGCAATCACTAATGACTCTAAAACATTTTATAGAGAACTGAGAAATAAAGAAAAAGGAATAAAAATGTCACCAAAAAAGAAGTAGACCCATTTTAGAGAAATATTTATGGAGACCCTGTGGAACACAACAAAGATGCTGAATGGATAGAAAATTTAAAGGAAACAGTAAGGAGTTCAAATGTACAGGATGTGAAATGGAATGAAGTAATGAAATTGGATGACAAAACTGAAACAAAGTTAAGAAAAGCTCCTAAACTGAATACCCAAGGTCCAGAAAAAATTCCTAACTTCTTGCAAAAAGTATTCACATCTTTACAGACAGATTTTGCCCTGAATAAGAATTCCTTGTATGTGCATCCCAAACAGACACCAAATTAACAGAAAAAAAAACTCCTCTGTAAGACTGAACCTGTAGGCCATTCTAAAAACTATAGACTAATAACTTGCCTTCTGACAATGTTCAGACTCTAAACTGAAACTTATGCAGACAGAGTTTATAGTCATTTAGAAGAAAACACAGTTATGGCAATAGAACAAAAGGGTAACAAAAGAAAGTCATGTGGAACAAAGGGTAATTTGTTGCTAAATAAAGCCATAATAGAGCATTGTGAAAAGAGGAGGGATCTACGTATGGCACTGATAGATTACCAAAAAGTATTTGGCAGCATTCCATCTTCATGGATAAAGGAATGCTGACAGATGAATAAAATACATCCTACATTGATCAATTACATTACAGTGTCCATGCAGCCATGGCAAAACACTTTGAAATTAAGACATGACAAAGGGCAAATTATTAACTCATTAAACTGTTTACTTAAGAGATTAGGTCTTGTTTACAATTTGGATCCCAGAAAACAACCTCACTTAAAGACTTCTCATCTACTTCTTGTGGATGACTTAAAACTGTATAATTTATCAGATGAGGAGTTGAAAGCATAAGTGGTTAAAACTTTCTCAAATGATACAAGAATGACATTTGGTCTTGATAAATGTGCAAAAGCAATGTTTAAAGCAGGAAGGTTGGAGTGCCAAGAAAATATCAACTTGGGACATGAATGAATTTAAGCAGGAAAGTGTATAAACACTTAGGAATTGATGAAGGATCAACAATAAAACATGAACAAATGGTAATAAAATGCAGTAAGGAATACTTCAGGAGACTAAAATCAATATTGAAAACAGTCTTGACTTTTGGGAATAAAGTCCAAGCTATAAACCAATTTGTTCTTCCTGTTCGAACCTTCAGTTTTAGTGTGATTGACTGGCTCCAAAAGGTATTGGATCAGTCGGACAGCAGCATAAGAAAAAATGTTTCACATTTATGAAATGATGTATAAAAATCAGTGTATTCCAAGATTATATATTCCACTCTGTGAAGGAGGTATTGGCCTCCTTGAAACTGATTACATGTATGGATCTCCAGTTATGGGACTGTTTACGTATCTTCTGACTTCATCAGATCTAAACATAGTGAAAGTTTTAAAACGTGAGGAGAAGAAATCTAAGATGACCTCTCTGCTTAGGTTAGCAGAAGCATTCTGGTGTCAAGCAAGAATATAACTCAGACCAGAAGTAGATAAAAATCAGACAGCAACTGAATGTTCCAAAAAACAAAAGACTATAAGAAGGATCAGATGAGAAGGAAATAAATGGAGAAAAGCCATAAATACAGTGGCAAGTATAGAGATCTCCTGGAGCAACCTCATTTTGATCAGGATTTGACACAGAAATGGTTAAGGAGATCTGAGTTGAAACCAAAGGATGAAAGACAAATAATTGCAGCCAAGGATATTGGACTCCGTACATGTTGATTTATAAATTCCATTGGACATGTGGGAGAAACAGACAAATGTAGGTTGTGTAAAAAAGAGTCAGAAACAGTCACACTCCTTGTTGCTGGATGTGATATACTCATGGCAGTGGGCCTTTACACTGAAAGGCACAATAATGTGACAAGACTGTTGCATTGGGGATTGTGCAAACACTACGATAGAGAAGTATCTGAGAAGCATTGGAAACATGAACCACAAAGTATTGTAGAGAATGATGAAGTATATACATCACATGGGATTACTCATTACCAAAAGTTCAAAAAATAGATGTGAGAAAAACAGATATAGCAGTCTATGACAAAAGTAGCACTGAACATTGAAATTACTACACCTAGTGATTACAGTATCTTATGCACAGATAGACACAAACTCATAAAATATCAGGATTTTCAAGAAGAAATGAGAGCAGTGTGGAAGAAAGATAACCAGGCAGTTCCAATAGCAGTATGAGTAATACATCTAATACAAAATAACCAGTTATATTTACATATGATACCAATACATGTAACTTCATATGAATTGCAAAAGGAATTAGTTCTGGGCACATTGCAGATGTTGTGAAGAAGACTTTTGCTATGATCAAAGCCTTGAAACAATATTAATTTCATGAACTTTTAATTATACCTTGACTTAGGAATGGGGTCCATTCCCAATATAGAATTAGAAACTCAAAAGATTTGGATAAATCAAAGCAGTAGAAGCTGTTGATCTGGCTGAATTCAGTCATAAAAGACTGTAGCTTTCATTTAGCTACAATCAGTCCCTGGCCCAACCCACCCACTTAACAAAAAAAAAAAAAAAAAAAAAAAAAAAAGAAATGAGAATCTATTCAAGCACAAAAGAATGAAGATCCACAAACATTTCCAAATGGGAAGGCTGGATAATTCCTTGGAATGTATCAAACAGAGTGTAAAAATTAAGAAATGGGCAAACCAAACAGTGAAATATTTGACATCCTCTACTATTTTAGTAAGGTGTGATATGAAAGTTAGGTAAACAACAGCAGGATGAGTTTATGAAGTTAGGCAGTATGGCTGTGTTGTGAGGCAATATGGAGCTTGGTCTGGTAAGATTAACTTGTGTTTGGTTTGTATGTTAAAATTAATTCTAGTAATTGTTTATGTGACCAAAATGTAGAATAATGACTAAATGCCAGTATTTTTCAGACACAGACATGGATGCTTTCCCTAATCAACTGACTCCATCAGCATCATGCCTGCACCTGATAGATGGGGGTTTATCAATAAATTCTGCATTTCCATTAGTGCTGCGGCCTGAACGGAAGGTTGATATTATTTTGTCTTTTGATTACTCCTGGGACGGTCCATTTCAGGTAAGAGTAAGAACAGTCTGCATCTGGATTTTTATCTTTTATTTAAACAAACTGTGTGGCATGATAATGTTTTCTTTTTTGTTATCATAAAAACATTGCAAAATAGAAATAGCCATAGCTATTGTTTTGGTATTCTGAGATCTGACTATGTTTAAAATTCAACAGTGTTGACGTTGCATTTTACAGTAAACTAGCATCACCTCCTATTTTATAATCAGGTTATCTGTATCCAGAGACTCTGATTTTAGAAACAGCTTGCTTGCATGTTTATTTATTTATTTATACATTGTTAACTGGGTAAATGAACTGATCGAAGGACCATTTTTAGCCTTGAGCCAGGCTACAATGGCAAAGATAACAAGTAGGAAATGCAGCTCCCTATTAAAATGCTGGGACTCAAAATGCAGAGTGCTGAAAAGCTGGGAAAAAATGCAGAAAACCCACAGAAGAGCGAATTGTGAAAATAGTTCTTCTCCTTAAAACTTATTTTTGCAGGGGGACAAGCCTCCCTTGCATCCCCCACACCCATAATTTATAAATACCAACATTCCAAGAAATGAAATGGCATCTTGGACTTTCTTTCTGCCATTCAGTCTATGTATTTTGGGATTCACTTTAGCGGGTTCCGACATTTCAAATGGTTACCAAGAAATGCAGTTAGGAATAGCAAAAAAAAATAATATTACCATTAAGGCATTTGGCAAAGACTGGATGTGCAATATATAGCAAGCTTGTGACAGTAAATAAGTAAAACATTCAGAGGAATGCATGCAAAATTAATGCCAAGAAAATGGGTAGAATATACGTACTGTAACATATTGGAGAACACATACTCTTCAACCGGGTATTAACGTACCAAAGAGAACCATGGCACAAGTTCATGACTTCACAGCACCATATTAAGCTGCTGTGAAGCACAGGGAAAAAAATGGCCATCATATTGTTTCTGCTTATTAAACATGAATATTTAGTGAGCATAAGTTAAAAATGAAATAAAATATAGAATTGGAAAAAAAAAGAAAAATAACTAAAAGAACTGCAATAGCAGTTACCAGGACCTGCTGCTTTACTTTTTCCCTTGCAATCCACAGTACTTAAAAACCAGTATTTAGCGACAGTGGGAAAATAAATAAAATTAATGCAGTTAACTGAATTAGAAGGATGTGTGCATATGTGTGTGAGACAGTCAGAGAAAGACAGCGAGAGCGAGACAGAGGGTATGTGGGTCGATGAGTGCGAACTTTTTTGCTTAAGAATTCTGGGCAGCAGTCATCACTGATTTAGTCCACATTTTTAATGAATATAGTAGAAATAAGAGGCAAAATCAGGTACAATCGACAAAATGAAAGACAGTTAAGAGGTATGTTGGGGTGAGGAGATGCAGTGCTTTATATATATATATATATATATATATATATATATATATATATATATATATATATATATATATATTTTTTTTTTTTTCACTTCATTTGATCATTCTGTCAAGAAAGTGGCTGAGTACATGTGTCTACCTCTGCATTTGTTAGTGTGTGTGAACATATAAATATGTAATATATTACAATATATATAATCTAATCACAACATATCTAAAAAAATCATCTAATACACATTTAATCTAGAACACACTTGTACATCTAAAAATTCATAAACAACAAATAACCTCTCCAACCCTTCTTTTTTTTTGCAGGGGGCACCCCCCCCCCCCATTGTACCTCCCTTACTTAAATATACTAACTCCATAGACACATTACCATAGAGAAAAGAGAACTCATCACACAATGAATTACTGCAGTGAACAAACACAGACTTCTAGAGATACAGCATAACAGTGGGCATTAGCATGGAACTAATACTGAGCGACAGTAATTTGCATTGTAATTCCTATGATCCAAAACCACACCAGCACTGATTTTCTGTAGCCTTACACAGTATCTGTCAAATGTGATTCAGTCATTTGTGGTTTCAACGAAATGTGTTTAGATCAACTGTGATACTGTTTTTGTAGATGATGTGTGTCATAGATGTTACTTACCTATATATGTGTATATATAAATAAATAACTCAGTGTGTGTGTGTGTGTGTGTGTGTGTGTGTGTGTGTGTGTGTGTGTGTGTGTGTGTGTGTGTGTGTATACATTAAATGATTAAGTAATGTATATATATGTATTTTGGATGTAAAACTGCAATTGCATATCATTTAGCACTTATGAAACATTAGGTGGAGGAATTGTTTTACATCAAAAATAGAAAAATATGTATATTAATGCTAAAACAAATGCAGATCATTTTAACAGATGGCCCATTTTCTAACAGAAATAGTACTCTCCAAAGTGGCCATTATAAGGGAAATAATGGACCTTCTAAGGATGGTAATTTCTTCAATACCACCCAACCTGTTAAGTATTGTTACTTGCTTAAGTATTCAACATAAATATCATTATCAGTATAGCTATGTTATGCAAGCATATTGCACAGCTTACAGCACTGGAATATGTTGCAGTAGTATAACGGACTATGAATCAGCTTGTGAATGTTACATTGCTGTACAAAAAAGGGTGAGGGGTGAAGAATAATTATATTTGCATCACACTTGTTGTCCTAAGGTAGTATCAAACAGACTAAACCTGCAAATTTTGTAATGGAACCAACAATGCAGTGGAACCTATGAACTAGTGTACCACTGTGGTAGCCTATGTTTCTGTAATACTTGTCTTTACTATCTTTGAACAGATGGTCTAAGTGTTTTCTTGAAAGTCAGAAGTTGGTCTGTATTCCTAATATTCTCTGGGAGATTGCTTCAAGCAGCAGGAACTATTTTTGAGAAAGCTCTTTCCCACATACCAAGTATGAACAGGGTACTGTATTACTGAAGGGTCTATATTATATATTCGAAGTTTCCAAACTTCGAACCTCATATGTTCGACAACATATGAGCGAAGTTTGAAACGTCAAATATATAATAAAAAATAAAAATAAATAAAAAATCGATCATATGGTGTTGACCATATGACATTCAAACTTTAAAAAGTTTGAATAATTAATAGGGACACTAACTGAATGCTAGCATTATTTCTAAGAGTATAGGATTAATTTCTAAATTATGGCTTGACGACAAGTGGTGTCGAACTTCCATTAGTTTTCTGCAAGTGTTTAAATTGATGCACAAACTAGTAGGTATGGATGGAAATGTTTTGAAGTTTAGTTTTTAGTCTTGGTATAAGATTTCACAAAAAATGGTTTCCCTAACAGATGCACAACTCAGAACTAAAACCAGCTAAGCCTAGTGGGTTTTAATCTAGGCAGTATGGCAACAGAGTGCATATGAAACATCATTAAAAGCATTTTATGTGTCCTTCAATTGCATAATTACTGAAGTACCTTTGCAGGTTTACAATAAAAGAAGAATACAAAAGCATTAATAAATATTTTTGACTTTGCAGTCTCTAATAGGATTTTTAAAAAGCAATCATTGACTACTTATCAGTCTCTTGAATAGTCACATCTCAGTACTTAACTGGAACACCTTATCTAACCCTCTGTCAAGGTAGTTCAGACAGACTAGGAACCTACAAAAACCTGTCTCTATCCAGTGGATCAATGTACAGTTTGGCTAAGTGTGAAAGGTCTTCCTTTGGATATATTACTTCTAGTCTGATCATTCATTAACTGACTAACCCAGTAGATATCTCAGATTTTAAATCTCTACTGTTATTTGTTTTTATGGATTATGGAAACTGCTTCTTTGGATTCAGTAGTTGGCTCCTTGTTATGAACTTTGTCCCATTGGCTCAGAAATCTATCCCCTAAGTTCAAGCAGCCATGTCTCTGGTTTGGATGTCTCAGGGATGGCCTAGATGTGGTTCCTGTTTCTGTTTAGTGCAGCTTCATCATCTGTTTGGCTCACATATGTACCAAAGGCAAGCGTCCAGTCTGGTGGACCCCAGCCATAAACAAACTCTACAACAAAAGGAGGAAGCTACTACAAGATAGAGCAAAATCCTTAAAAGGTAAGACACCCTTGATCACTATAAGTAAAAAACTAAGAGCTCTCATAAAATCATCCAAAGCAAATTTTGAGAGAAAAATAGCTAAAGACTCAAAAGACAATCATAAGGCCTTCTTTAGCTATGTTAGAAACCTGGGAGGAAACTCCCAGATATGCTCAGAACTAGTTCAAAATGATGTGAAGATTACTGATCCTACAGACATTGCCAACATACTGGCTGACAGGTTCAGTGCAAACTTCTCTCCCTCCCCAAAAGGAGAGATATCTATACCAAGCGATTGCAGCCCCCAAACATCTCCAACGCCCAAGTGAGAACTGCTCTCTCCAAACAAAAAACACAGCATCCATGGGACCTGATGGTGTCCCCGGCTGTGTGCTCCACGAACTCAACGAGGAATTAAACCCACAGCTAGGACAGCTATTTAATCATAGTCTTACGTCTGGATACGTACTCCAGGAGTGGCGCACTGCAACTGTGGTCCCACTTCACAAAGGCGGTGCCTCCACTGACCCTGGAAATTACCGCCCATTAGCTTGACAAGCCTTATCTGCAAAGCCATGGAGAGGATCATAATGGACCTCATAAATAAAGACATAGGGAATTTGCAGACTTTGGATCCATCCCAGTTTGGCTTTGTCAAAGGCAGATCATGCCTTCTAAACTTGGTTGACTTTTTCAAACAGTCACCAAAGCCATTGATGAGGGAAAGGCAGTCCATACAGCCTACCTCGATCTGGCGAAGGCCTTCGATACAATACCCCACTCGGGTATCATTGAAAAACTCATCAGCTTAAATGTTAACCCATACATCACAAGATGGGTTGCAAACTGGCTGAGTGACAGAACCCACAGGGTCAGAGTTGCTGGCGCCATGTCAGACTCAAAGCCTGTCACAAGTGGTGTACCACAGGGCTCAGTCCTGGGCCCACTCTTGTTTGGCATCTACTTTTCCAAGTACAAGCAAACACAGGAGGGTTATGGCTGACAAAGTTTGCAGATGACTGCAAACTGGGTGCCATAGTAGAAAACACATCTGACACAGATATCCTTCAGAAGGGTCTCACAGAAACGGATAACTGGTGCCAGAGCCATGGCCTAAAGTTAAATGCCAAAAATGCATAGTCATACCCTTCGAAAAACAAGGTTACCCCTAGCTACCAAATAGGTGGCAATCCACTGAGCACAGAAGAAGTTATCAGGGACCTGGGGACCCAGGTTGATAGTAGTCTGTCATTCGACACCCATGTAGCTAAAGTAGTTAGGAAGACCTTCTACATTGCCCACCTTATCATGAAGGGATTCTCATCTAGATCAAGGGAGGTCATAGTCTCCCTATACTCATCACTCATCAGACCAATGATTGAGTACAATGCCCCATTCGGAATGTATCTGACCCGACACTTGCAGCAGCTGGAGAGGCCACAAAAGTTCCTCACCAAAAGGATAAAGGGTCTCAAACATCTGTCCTATGCTGCCCGACTGAAAGAACTCCAGCTCTATTCAGTCGCCACGCTTGCTCAGAGGTGACCTTTGCCTAACATACAAGGCCATGTCAAACCCAGATTTGATGAATATGCTTCACCTCAAAAATCTAGATCTGTCAGAGTCACAAGGGCGGAGACTTAAACCTCGACACGGCTATTAATAGGACGTGCTGGAGGGATAGATTCATCACCCAAAGACTCCCTATGCTGTGGAATAAAATCCCGGTATATGTGAGGCAGAGCACCTCGCTGGCCTTGTTCAAGATAAATCTTGACCAATGGATGGGAGATCGCAGATATACCCCAGGGATTACCTCAGTGTCACTGCTCAACAGAGGCACAGCAAAATAATGGGTATAATTCCCCATACTAAAGGGGTGGCGTAAGCCACAAAACTATGGGCTAGGCTTGTAAATGCCCTCGGGCAGATAGCCTAGTATGAACCTATGAACCTATGAACCTATGAACTTTTCCACTGTTTGACCTGTTGTCTCCCATCTTTTCTCAAGTCAAACTGCTTGTCCTGGTTCCAAGGCAGGTAGAGGATGAGTAGAATTTCTTCTGTTGTAAAGCACTTGCATGTAGGTTTGGCCTTTTTGCCATTTTCTTTGACTGTTTTATGTATATTCTATGTATGTTGATTTAGTGTGACTTTGTCCATCGTACAGTAGTATGACTGACTGTATTGTATAGATGCAGGTATTTAGAGCCTTAACCTTCTCTAGATAACCAACTCCCCTAATTTGTATTGTATTTTAAACATTCAGTAGTTCTACAAAGTGGCTGCGGTTCAGACTAAGCTGATCATTGCTCTTAATGTGTACATTTAGAGTGTTTGATTTAGAAAAGTAGCATCTCCAGTAAATCAGCACCAAACCCATAGGGAAAATGCCCCCTTCAGGCCACATTGGTAAGCACCTTGAACTATGGATTTGCACTTTCCAACAGTCTCTGTAGCCAGCCTGGTTGAAATGCGCATTCCGAGACAATGTAGCATTTGTCTCATGTTTACTGATAACGACCTACTACTTAAACCAGTAGACAGTGTGTGAGAGATGTAGTTATACAATCTTATTGGAGGCAGAGCTCTCTCACAATGCCACAACATAATAACAAGCAGGTTGTCAGTATCACATGGCAACAATAAACAAAGCACATAGACCTACATATGTTGAGGTTCTTAGCAATAACCTACCTAAACCTCAAAAGTCAACTAAATGTAACCTAAGAAACAAGTACCCTCAGCTACTTGATAAATATACTTAAGGCTGCACCCACCGTTAAACATATGTCTAAGAGTCACACTGACTCAGTTCATAAACCTATAAGGCAAACCTCAACACAATCCAATATCTTGGTCATAGCTGTCTCCATAGTTAGCCACATTGATCCACCACTCACCAGGCTGTGCAAAGAAAGGGTCACAGTCTGCTGCCTGTAGGTGTCAGGATTTGCTACTTCACACAAAAACACGTATGTCCTTGCACCACAAGTACACATATGACACAGTCATAGTAGACATGGGTCTAAATGACTGGAGACATACCCCCCCCAGACTATGTGAAAAGAGACATGATGAAGCCCTCAGAATGTGTATCTGAGGCTGGTATGAGCTAGCTTTGAGTAATATTGTACCATCACCAAGAATGATGCTGCAATGCAAACAAAAGATTATTGATTTCAACAACTGGTTTAGCTTCTGGTGTCATTCAAAATGGGGGTGAGATACAATATATATTAGCCTGGAAAGAGATGGTAGATAGCCTAACAGCTTTGGTAGGGATGGTCTTCTCCTCTTCCCCCAGAGGCATTTATATATTGGTTAAATCCTTGTCCCTCCCCATAGTTCCTTTTTAGGCAATGTCAGTTATCTAAAGCTTCTAACATAGTTAAACAGAATCCAAATAACATTAAGGTATTTCTGCTCAGTGCTATGAGCCTTAACAAAAAAAAAAAACATTTCCTATAAGCTGTCCTTACCCTGGAAAACATTAATATATGCATCATTACAGAGGTCTGGTTCAAAGCCATTAGAAGCATTCCATCAGTGCATGGTTTTAATGCTTATCACATGTTCAGACCCACCGCATTAGATGAAGAGACTAAAGATATTGGTGTCACGATATTCTTAAAGCATCCACTTCATCTCCAGACACATTGCACAATATAACCTAGAATTCCTGCATATCCAGCATATTATTAACAAACCTCTCATCATATCATATCTAGCTATAGGATCTCTTTGGTGTCCCCCTTGGCCCATACCTCTTACCTTTGTATGAGTCTCTATGTATTAAGACAAGCACCATTTTAATAGGAAACTTCAACTAACCATAAACTGGGAGACTTGTACATCCTCAAACAGGCAAACTCCCTGGACCAAGTTAGTATGTACCCCAGCCAGGGGGTGTTAAAATCCTGGAAATGGTCCTTAGCAATATGAGGCAGTATTGCTCCCCATCATTTGCACCTTTATCCATGGTCAGATCAGACCACAAGTCAATCATACTGAACATAAGATTGAATCCTAAAGCATCTTTCAATACCTTGGTATTCAGAGGTTATGCAAAGGCTAATCTACTAAAACTGAGTGATGACCTGGTTAAATTCAAAAACCCCTTCTATCATGATGACCCCAACTGTTTATGCAGAAACCATCATTCCCAAATTCTATGTGTATGTAAATAGCTGCATGGATGCATCAGCCCCTCTCAGAAATAAATACAACATCAAATTTTAAAATAATCCCCTACTATGGCTCTGTAATATATGGAAAAAAAAACTCTTTTCACAATACCAAAAGCCAAAAAATGTTCTTGCTAAACTTAGCAAGGAACACATCAACCATCACACAAAGGCAAATATGAGGTAAAATTAGCCAACTAGGTGAAGGAAACCCACAAAGCCTTCTATAAGTATGTTAAAAGCTGCAGAAGCAATGCCCAGCACTTTGCAGAGTGTACAGTAAAATGCATCACATAGTTGGACCCAGAGGACATAGCCAATCTACTAGCAGACAAATTTAGCTCAAACTTTACTTCCATCTCCCCTCCAATATTTTCAGATCAGATATCCACACATAAACCCCCTCAAATCTCCCAAGAACAGGTTCTTAAGGTGCTGTCTAAGGCTAAGAATGCTAAGTATGTAGGGCTGGATAACATGCCAGGCTCCCTACTGGTCAACCTGAAAGATGACTTGTCTGATCCCCTCCAGAAGCTATTCAATATCAGCCTCAAACTAGGCTTTGTGATGGATTAATGGAAGACAGCAACAGTCATTTTCTTGCACAAAGGTGAGGCTTTGATGGACCCAGGTATTTATAGACCCATAAGCCTGACCGGCCTCCTCTGTAAGGCTATGAAAAGGATTATTATGGAATTAACTCTCAACCCTGTCCAATTTGGATTCATCAAGGGCAGGTCCTCCCTACCTAACCTGGATGACTTGTTTAAAAGAGGTACTGAAGCAATGTACATGGGTAAAATAGTGCATACCACATATATATTTGACACCATTCCACACTCTGGTATCATAAATAAACTCTTCCAGCTAAATGTCAATCCCTATGTAACTCAATGGATAGCAGATTGGATGACAACTAGAAACCAGGAAGTTAGGGTGGATGGGTCTACCTCCTCTAAATGCCTGCCACTAGCAGGGTTTAGTTCTTTGACCACTCCTTTTTGGCATTTACTACTCAGAGGTCAGAGCAAATCATGAGGATCTGTAGATGACCAAGTTTGCAGATGACTGCAAACTTTGTGTCATCATAAATTCCCCAGAGGACACCAAAATCCTGCAAGATGGCCTGTCCCCCACAAAAAAAAGCCTGGTGTCAAAACCATGGACTACAACTGAGTGTCAAGACATGTGTAATTGTATCTCTTGGCAAGCATAATTTCCCTTTTAGCTATCACTTGACAACATACCCATGAAAATGTATCCCATAATTAGGGACCTGAAAACGTATGTTGAAAATGAATTATCCTTTGATCACTGTGTACCCACGATTGTAAGGAAATCCTTTTTCACTGAACAGCTTACAGCTAAAGGTATTGCATCCAGGTGCAGGGATGTTATTCTACTGTACTCTGCACTCAGGCTGATCATTGAGGATAATACCCCTTTCTGTATGTACGTGACCTTATCACAACTGGAATGGCCACAATGCATTTGCACTAAAAAGGGACTTAATCATAAAAACTATGCAGACCATCTCAAAGCCTTATCCCTCTTCTCAGTACCATACAGGCTACTAAAAGGTTACCCCTGTTTCACATATAGAGCTTCAACCGACTCTGTTCTGTCAGAACTATTACACCTTCACCAGTCCAGTGGTGTAGACACCCACTCAAGGGATCTCAATCTCTTTTGCAAAATAAATATAACAATATTGCTTCTATGGAACTGTCTTCCACTCTATAAAATAAAGTACTACTTTTACTCTATTGAAATGTAATTTGGACAAACAGATAACCACAAATACACTCCTGATTTAACACTCCTGTCTCTCATGGATAGGAGAAACATGCAAATATCCCAACATATTCTTTTCTGCCTGTCTTCTTATACAAAATATAAAAGATAACAACTACTCTGGCAAAAGAAGGCTAGGCTTCTTAAGATCCTCACAGATCAGTAGCTTAGCACATACCTATGAACCAATGAAGAGCTTTTGGTTATAGGTTTGATTATAGTGCAGGAGCATTTGTTTGCGTTTGTCTGCTAAACTTTAGTTGCACTGATCTCCCATCATTTGCACTATGTGGGTTTGTTCTGCAAGGCATTAAGGCAATATGCTGATCCAATTAACTAAGAACTTTCTTAGCTGACTGTACTGCTGTCTGTTTGCAGCTCCATTTGATTGAGGGTGAGTATTCCCCACTTTGAGAATGTTGCCTTCATTTGAGATATCACTTGTTGACTAGTAGTCGTGGTTTTGTGGATGACTTCAGTTTCTCCTGAATAGTAATACTACCACTAAAATTGTTTCCCCATCATATTAGCACAAGTCAGCTGTAATTTTTCTACCATGGCCCTTTTGCCAGTAGTGTAATCATAAAAGGTTCCCTCCTATTAATTAGCATAGACTATATCCAGAATTAACACATTGTCACTACTTAAGCTATATCTGCATTTATACTTGGTCACCAGGAAAGCATTTTCTCCCATCTGTGCACCTTGTCACCAAGCATGCAGCCGCTATGAAAATATCACAAACCAGTGAAGGACATTCTATAACAAATCATGAGCTGCAGAATGAAAATACAAAACTGAGTTTTGAGATAAAATGGAAAACAAAACAGAAGCAAATCTGGATCTGGGCTAATAACTTGTATTACTCATGAGACAGAGAACTGTCAGGTAGTAAATGTTAAAAGTGAGGGGATGCTACACAGGGTATGTGATAGTGGATGTTATATCCAGGTAAGTATCCTGCAATATCCCAATGTTAACTGCTTAGGAAACAGAGAAATTCAGTCAGAGAAGGTGTTAGTTAATTTGTTAAGCAGAAATCAAGAGTTTTGGATTGATTACAGCAGGAGTTTATGTTTTCTGAGAAATTGCTGCAATCACAAGTATGTAAAATAACAAGGAATACATATGCAAGTGAAGAAGGGAGGGAAAAATTTGTCCAAATGATGAAAATGAAAATGAAAGAGTTTAACTGAATGGAATATTTGTTGACTGCATGGACTTAAATGTTGTGTATGCTGTCGATCTTAGCATTTGGCTATGGATTGTCTCAAATTGTGGAGTTCTGTGCATAATGCTGTGAAGAAAATGTTTCAATCTGTAAAATTGTAGGTTTTGATCTATGTGTGATATTAATGACAGTGTAAATATGTGGAAAGTGGGAAAATAATGGAAAGGTGAACAGGGAAAATCAAAACAGTATATTATTTTAAAGGGTAAACAAACGTTGTCACACTCCATAGGACTGTGCCCCTTAAGATTAAGGTTTGGGGACAGGCTTGGGGGACAAGGATGGGCCTTGAATTGACCTGAAGGAAGCTCTATAGATGGGGGTTCTATAGAACAGAGAGAACCATCAGTTCAAGTCCCACTTGTCCTGGGATGGTGGGCCAAGGAAGATATTTAACACCAGGACTTAGGGACAAGAAATTCAGTCCATGCTGTTTACAGTGCCTTTCATGTCTTTTTTTCTTTTTTCTTTTCCTTTTTCCAAGTATCGTGACTCCCTATATGGTAACTGCTGCTTCTAATCTTGGTAAATGCAAGAAAAGTAGTGTTAAAATTTGTCTGTGATGGACTTTAGGGCACTGTATTTACAGCAGGACACTCTATGATATATTTCTGAATTTCTCTAAATAACTTATTTTGTGGAACCATTGCTAGTTTGGTGGTTCATTGATTTATGTTGAGATGCAATTTTAGAAGTCCTCATGCAACATTTATTAAATGGAACGTAGTTAGATGTCAGTATATAAGGGATTCCAAGACAGAAAATGATAATGACAAAATTGATAAAGAATTAGAGTTTTTAACTGGCCTGTTCAATGAAAGTAGTTACTGAAAAGGCAAATTGAAGGAAACTGCATTAGAAATAAAATTGACTAGAAATGATACATTATACACATATTAGTAGATGGTTTTAAGCCAAAAGTTAAACAAATCATTAATCTGAGTTTATTGGGTTCCTATTACATGATCGAACTTCACCCAGTTCGAAGCATATATGGTCAAAACCATGTAGTCAAACATGCAGAAGTCCGATCATGTAAAAAAAAAAAAAAAACATGCAACAGTAAACTAACTGTTGCAAGCATGGGGGCAAGCCCCCTTGCACCCCCCACACCTCCTGCTCTTTATACCAACTCCAAGACCGTACTGTAGTGCGGAAAGGGGATATTTCCCTTTAGTGCACTGTACTGCAATCTCAGAGTTGGTATATTTAAAGAGCGGGAGGGTGAAGGGGGCTTGCCCCCCTGCTTGCAACAGTTAGTTTACTGTTGCATGTTTTTTTTTTCCTTTTTATGTGTTCGAAGTTTTGAAACTTCAAACGGACAAGTTCAATCTTGTCATGTTCGAAGTTTCAAAACTTCGACAATGTAATAGGAACCTGAGTTTATTTGGTGCATTTCTGGTATCAGTAATAATGGATGGAGGTTAGATTAGAAATGTTTTGAGTAATACTTTCAAAATTGCCCAAGGTAATTCAGAGGTAACACAGATTTTGTGGTCAAGAACAATTTTAATTTTAAATATATTTTAGAGAGACACTGAAGACACACATTAGTATATAGAAGCAGCAAGGTACTTTTCCCCTGTGGAATTTAAAAGCAATATCACTTAGATGCTGGTATATTTTAAAATTTGACACATGCTGAAACATGTTTTAATAAGAAAGGAAGATGTGGTTATTACTCACATGGCACAGTGTGTAAACTGCAAGAGCTTCTATGATGGTAAGACTATGCAGATGCTGGGGGGCAGACCCTGAATGGCTGAAAGCAGCAGTATTTTAGAGCTCCATATATCTAGTTAAATAAGACAGGAAAAAAATATTCTTTTTTTTTCTTCAAAGTATAAAATCTTATAGATAAAGGACTAATTTACATATTTAGAAACTTTGGTGAAGTTTTGCAAATAATTTCCTGTCAAAAAGCTTGGAGATATATTCATTTGTTAAAATGAGCAACTCAAAGAATTCTCAACAGGACGCTGCCTTAAAGAACAAACTACAACAGATGTCATCTACCCTGCAGGAGCTGTCTTTGAAGATGAATGATTTTAAACACAACATGAAAAATCTTAAAGCAAGCAGTTGAAAACAGGCTGACACCCACAAGGAAATACTACAACAACACCAGACAAGGATAACAGGATTAGAGGTTTCTCTAAATGACTTAGAAAGCAGACTTAAGGAAGAGGAAACAGAGAAAGAATTGCTTCTTAAACAAAACACTTGGTTGGTTAATAAAGTAGATGACTTGGAAAATATGGAGAGGAGAAATAACATCAGGATTTTTGGATCACCTGAAAACACAGAAGGTGAGGATATTATTTCCTTTTTCTCAAGCTGGATCCCTGACTTTTTAAATTTAAATGAAGGACTTTCCTTTGGCATTGAAAGGGCACACAGAGCTCTTGGGAAACCTGCCACTAACTCAAACTCTCCTCCTAGGTCAATAATTATCATACTTGGACAAGGAACTGATTTTAAGATCTGCTTGGAGGAAGGCACCTCTAAAATGTAAACAGAGCCTGATAAGATTTGATAACAACTATTCATCTAGAATAATGGAACAAAGGAAAAAAGTGTGGCCTTTGATAAAGTTTCTGAAACAAAATAACATCAAGGCACAACTTGTATATCCAGCTAAGATAACAATACTGTATGCCAACGAGATGAGGACTTTTATTGACTTAGAGGAAGCCTCTTCATTTATTAAAACTAATAATGTGATTACTTTACCAGAAGATATGGATTGGATGTCACCTTCTCTCAAGAGAACAAAAGAAACAAATGTTTGGACAGATGTCAAAAAGAAAAAGGAAAAGACT
This sequence comes from Protopterus annectens, assembly GCF_019279795.1. Taxonomy (NCBI): domain Eukaryota; kingdom Metazoa; phylum Chordata; order Ceratodontiformes; family Protopteridae; genus Protopterus; species Protopterus annectens. Next base: position 266,707,227 of record NC_056737.1, read on the forward strand.
GATACTGTTACAGCCAAATCTCCCAAAACATCTACTATGATATGAATTGTTTTAACATTACTTTAAAGGACAAATTTAACTGCTTGGAGTTTTAAAACAAAGGTAACTAACTACTGGAATCTTTATCTATATTTTTTTGAAAATAGATGACACATGAGAGTTTTCACATTACCTCAGGTATGTAAAACAGGGTACTTTTCTTTCACAGAAGGAGGGTTATATAGCACATAAAATATTTATACTGTAAGTCAAAATACATAGTATTATGTGCATTTTCTCTTAATTTTCTCTTTTCTTTCTCTCTTCTCTCTTTTCTCATTATTTGTTTTAACTGAATCTTGTCTCCCTTTCTAAATTCTCTCCTATTTACTATACTAATATAATCTGTATATATTTAATAACTCACTATCTATACATAGATAAATAATAGTCTAAAATAATCTAGTTTTAAGGTAGACTAATTGGAATAGTGAACTTAATTGTTATTACAATATTTATTAGATTAATGATAGTCACTGTTATGCTTATTGGGACTGGGGACATGCTCGTGAATAACTCTGAAATGTTCCATTCATGTACATATGTCCTTTGAATTATTTCCTTTTAGTATTAACGAATACATAAAAAAAAAAAAAAAAGAGGGAAAAATGTACTGTCTGTTAAGAGAAGTGAAGCTTTCTTCACATTCTGTTTGCATTGCCATAGCAACAGTAAACAATTGCTGCAGTTTCTAAGGACACTGTGAATCTGCGAAGTGCATTTAGACTCACAGATAACAAATAATAAGAAAAAGTAATGTTGTTTAGTTATTAAAATGAAAAACAACCTAAACAAGGTAAAATAAATACATAATAGGGTTATTTGTAAATATTTTAGGATTTATCCTCACAGGATTACATATTCCTGGAAACACAACTGAAATATTCCCAAACTACATGTACACTGAAATGTAGCTGCTTGATTAAAAAGTATTACTCACTTTAACATGCAGATTCCACAAGCTGTCTGCACTGTAAAGGTTAAATTTTATATGCTACTTGAAATTGTCAGTCTGCAGATCATATGAAAAGATACATATTACTTTTTGCAACATGTTATCTTGGCAGTTACCTCACACTCTGTACAAACTCACTTGGTAACTGATAGCTATTCATTTAAAATATCAGTTTAAATATTAAATGTACCCTTGAAATGCTATTGACATTTTGACAAAATATAATCTGAACTGTAAAATGAATGACTTGAAAGAAGTGAAGTAATGCATAGATTTCAAAGACAGTTCTTGACACTATAGTAAAAGTAAAAATATAAATTCACAAGGAAGTATTGAAATATTTTAGTCTTCCAGATAAAATAGCTTACTGTCAGCATTTTGCAATATCAGAAAGTTCGAAGAGCTAAGAAACTACTATTTTTTGTCTTTGTAATGGTTATTAGACAGATGTTAGACTCTGCTTAGTTTAATGAATTGTGACATATGTTTATGAGGAAAAGTGGACTCAGTTACTCACATTGGACTACACATTCCTAGAAGCTCGACTGAAATGTCCCCAAATTACTTGTGAATTTAAATGAAACTGCCTGATTAATAAGCATAATTTACTTTAACAACCTGAATCCATAAGCTATCTACTCTATATATGCTACATTATATATGTCACTTGCATATGACAGTCTCTAGAGCACACGAAAAAATACATATTATTTTTGCAACATGCTATATTTGCACTAACCATACATTCTAAACTAACTCAATTGCCAACTGATGTTATTTATTTGAAACATCAGTCTAAATATTAATTGTGCCCTTGAAATATTGTTGCCGTTTTGACAAAACAAAACCTGAATTGGAAAAGGAATGATCTGAAGAAGTGAATTATTGTACAGATTTCAAAGACAGCTATTGACACTACAACATAAGTAGAAATGTATACATGCAAGGAAAAATTAAAATGCTTTATACTTTTAGTTAAAATAGCTTATTGTTAACTTTTTGCTTTATTAGAAAATTTAAAGAGCTAGGAAATTATTTCTAATTTGTCTTTATAATGTTTACTAAAGTGATGTTAGTCACTGACTTGTTTAATGGATTTCAAGCCGTACAAGGTGGACTACTGAATGTTATTTCTGTTTACCAATGTTTGCTGAATTTCTTTTATTAGTACTGATTTAAAACAAGGGGAAAGAAAGGGAAGGGAAATCTGTTTTTGGTCAAGGGAGGAGAGGCTTAAGAGTATTCTAACTGCCCCGAGAACTCTGTAAGTTGCTCTAAATACTATTTGATTAATATTTACCTAAAGTAAGTCTTGATTACCATATAGGTACCTTCACATTCATTCTAGACCTGATGTGATTACCCGTTCTGGAAGCAGGAGGTGCCCTATGCAGGATGGGAATTGTCAGGGTGATCATAGTTCATTCTTAGACTCTGCTTTGTAAATCTATAAATATGTAAAAACACTGCACACTTGAATGTAGGGCGCCTCTACTCTGAGTCAGGATACCACTGATAAGTCATGTCTTTTCATAAGTGTAAGTTGAAGTTGGTGAGCTGAAGAGTGGGAAAGTAAAGGAAGACAGTACACCTACAGTAAATTCATATTTTGGTAATCACTCATTGTCTCCTGTAGAGTCCTTTTAGTCAAATTATTTTAGTAATAATCTATTTGTTGTTGGCTTATTTAGTGTATGCTCCTCTGTTGCATTTAATTTATCCAAAATGACATATCTGACATGTTTGGGATCTCTTAAGGGCAACTAAATATTAATAGTATGAACCTATGAACCTATGAACTAAATACTGGATATTTTCTAAGTCAACATAATAATGGTTTACACTACTAACATTCCATCCTGATATATAAAATGCTATAGAACAATAATAGAATAATATCGAATTTCGTATCTCTTTTAAGAAAATTCTCCATATAATAATTTAACATATGGATCTCAGTTGTTATTGTTGGTTAAAGGTATGAGTGATAATCCAATAGATCTATCTTTATCTATTGGATTAGGAATGACTTTCATTCCATGTTTAATGGGAAATTCATATTTACTTGTATTTGATACTTTAGAATTAATGTTTTTTAGAAGCCTGAGCAGAATTTTACCCTACTCATATTGGGGTTGGGAGGTCAGCCTAATGGTTAAGGTGTTTACTTTACAAACACAAGGTGCAGGGTTTGAGTCTCACAAAGGATAATTGGCTAGGCTTAAAATAGCTCGCAAGGGCAGTTAGCTTAGTACTAATCTATGAACTTATGAACCTATAAAGAAGAAAGAACATTAAATTACACACCCAAGTTTACACACATAAAAATAACATCCAATGCTATCAGAGCAAAGCAAAAAGTTTCTTCCAACAATAACTTGAAATGGATTTAACATTCTTATTATTAAATACTAGTGGCTTAAATAATGCAAATAAAAGATCAAACTTACTAAAATATTTAAATTTAAATAAGGCACAAGTAGTATTTCTCCAGGAAATGCATTTTAAGACTAATGATAGCTTTATTTGGAACCCTAAGGACTATACAGTCTTAGCTCAAACCTCCTATAGAACAAAGACAAACAGAGCATCAATTGTCTAGAAGAAAAACATAATCACTCCAAAAGTTATTTATAAATATGAAGACAAAGAAGGTCTACTAGCATTTATTATAATTAAATTTAATAACAGAATATGGACCTTAGCTAATCTATATTGGTTCCCAGGAATTGGAGCAGGAACGGTTAAAAAACACCTAGATTTTATTTCCAACAGTTATAAAGGAAATCTTATACTGGGAGGAGACTTTAATTGTACCTTAGAAGCTTCTGAAACCACCAAGATGTCTTTTCGCTTAGCAACTATTTCAAAATCCTTAAAAATGGATTGATTCATTTCATTTCATTTAATTGACACTTTTAAAGTAAAAGATGATAAATCCTTATTATTTTCCCATAAAGACCATAGATTTGGAACACAAACCAGAATAGACAAATTATTCATACTTCAAGATTTACAAACAAAAATCCTCAGCTTCTCAATAGTTCCATGCCCCTTCTCAGATCATGATGCTCTGATAATGAAGCTCCAAATAGAGTTTAAACCTTTAATCCTCTCAACTAGAATTCCATCATATATCAAGAAAATTAAAGAATTCAGACCTTGGATGTTGTCAGAACTACAGTTATTTCTTGAATTTAATAATACAATAGAAATCATTAGAGTCACGGTTTGGGACTCATTAAAAGCGGATTTATTTGGTAAGACCCTTAGCTGGTACAAAACCAAAGTTAGAGAGTGGGAATCTGAATCATTAAACTTGCAAACCAGACTCTTGACAGCAAGATCTAAAAAAAATCAGAATTGTCCAGAAGTCAAAAAAGAAACAGAGGAATTAAATAAAAAATATAATGAAATTCTAACACACAAAACTTGTCTAGCCTTGGAAAAATTAAAAATAAACTCATTAGCCACCTCTCCCAGATATCTACATAACTTATCTACAAGAATTAAAATACAATCTAAAGCAAATAACATTAGTAGTATATATATCATAAAAAGAAAGGGAAAAAAGTATCAGATATAGGAGACAACCTTGAAGCATTTCGGCTCCATTATATGGAACACTTCACAAAAGAAGATTTAGATACCAACCAAATAAACTTAGATACAAACCTTATTAATATAAAAAAATCCCCCAAAACTTATAACTAGACCTACAAAAACCTATATCCTACAAATAAATTGTTGGCAAGATAAAAGAAAGTAAATCTAACAAAGCTCCAGGGATAGATAGTATAATTATGGAAATTTACAAACTCTTCCCTTCAACAGTAATCTCCCTTTTTCATAAAACTTTGCTAGAAGTCCAGTCAGAAGCAAAAGTACCACCCTCATGGAAATATTCTCTCATAACACCAATTCTAAAAGATAATAAACCATCAGACCATTGCACCTCATACAGACCTATATCATTACTGAATAATGATTACAAAATATTCATGTCAATACTAGCTAACAGAATGAAAATCCCACTTTCAAAGACAATTAATAATGATCAAACTGGATTTTTATATAACAGGCACACACATGATAATATTAAAAGGATACTTATTCTTATAGATTATGTGAATAAAGAAGATAGAGAAGCACTTGCAATCGGATTAGACATAGAAAAAGCCTTTGATTCGCTCAACTGGGAATATCTATTTAAAACTCTAGCATTATTTGAATTTCCTCCTCCCTTCATCTTATTACTAAAAAACATATATATATTAATAACTTAGCCTACATTAAATTAGGTCCTTTCACCTCAGAATCTATCCATATAACAAAAGGTACTAAACAAGGATGCCCTCTTTCTCCTATTTTATTTGCTTTGGCTATAGAAATACTTGCAGAAATAATATGCAATAATCCAAGAATAAAAGGAATAGAGGTCTATGACCAGTACATATCTAAAATAATGCTTTTTGCTGATGATATTTTATTAACCCTATCAAACTCCAGAGAGTCATTAGGAGAGCTAGAAGAAGTAATGGAGACATTTTATAAGATTTCAGGTCTACACTTTAATAGTTCAAAATCAAAATTTCTATTTTTAAATAAGAAAAAAGAACTACAAGTTACAGATAAATCCATCATAGGAAAATAAGAACTTACGCTAAATTATTTAGGAATAGTGTTATGCAAAAATATAAATGAAACAATATTAATAAATTATAAAAACATTATTGAAACAATAAAAAATATATAGAAAAGTGGAACAAAATTATATTAACCTTAAAAGACAGATTGCAATTAATAAAAATAGTGTTATTGCCAAAAATACTACATGTAGCATTAGCAATACAGTAAATTCCTGAAAGATGCATTCTTAAAGAAATAAACTCATGTTTAATAAAATGTTTATGGTATCCCAAAAAGAACAGAGTTGCTCTAACTCATCACATTAAACCATGGAAACAAGGAGGATTGGACTTCCCAGAAATAGAAACATATATAAAAGCATATGTGCTTAAAACTACAATAGACTAGATAAACCCAAATTATTTTGCCAACTGGAAAGAAGTAACAATGGCTATATTAACAAATGAATGTATTCTGTTCAAAAAATGTAATAGTAGACAAATCAAACAAACCCTGTTACATACTATGCATACGTATACAATATAATATAACAAAACCTTCTAAAACAACACTGATTAATCATTACATCAATTCCTTTAGGAAATTTATCAATGCAAACATAGATCTAAAACTTTGGTTTGACCTTTTAACCCCATTTATCATCACTAAGTACTTTCCTCACAAAATATATAGGGAAACAATAACCTCCTGGCAACAAAATGGATTCTTATGCTAGCTTCAATGTGTAAATAAATTAAATGTTTTAGATATATATATGATAAACACTGCTTACAATATTCCAACACAGGACTGGTTAACCTTATAAAGCATTATAATGTACACTCAAGATTTATGCAGATTAATTAATAATTCCTCATTTAAAGATATTCCAAATCTAATAAGTTTTCTGTATGAAATTATATATAATAGTTGTGAAAAGAAAAATCCCATTTCAAATCTATATAAAGAATTAATAACATATAAAACAATTCCCAAACCATCATACTGGCAGTTCTTAACAAAAGGTCAGTCATTGCAGTTAACAGAAGAAATTAAAACTAACATCTTACTATCAGTTAATTACACCTCTAACACACAGTACTGGAAAATATTTAACTGGAAATACTTACATAGAGCATTTTTAACACCAGATAGAATTAAAAAGATCAGTACTACTACAAATGTTTTTTGCTGGAGGTGTGAAAAGTCAAATATATCAGACTGGATTCATATTTTTTATGAATGTAATAAAATTAAATCATATTGGAATGGAATCAATCATTTTACAAGCTTTATTTAATGAATCTTTTACCTTAACTAAAGTATTGATAATTCTAAATGTAAATGAAGGTCCCTACCTGAATAAGACAAATATGTATTTGGTATGGACAATACTTGCTATATCTAGGAAATGCGTAACCAGAAAGTGGAATTCAAATACACCCCTGACCTTGGAAGAATTCTACACTTTACTGAAGACAACTGCTTTGATAGAAATAAAAATCAAAGAACTACAAATCTATCCTAGGCCATTGGCAAATAATCCTTGGAAGAAAGTTATATCTTTGTTGGACACTCTGCAATAATCAGTATTGTATCTCTGATAACTGATCTGTTAATTCTATATTTAATAGCATACAGTGTATATAATTGAAAGTCAGGCTATTGCAAATATTGTATATAGTTGTTTAAAATGATATTTAAAAATATTATGTAAATGTTATTTTAATTGAAAATAAAAAATATATCTGAAGGAAAAAAAGACTATACAGATGCTCTCATAGCATATTTGTATATTTTATCAATGATTTAAAAGTCAAATAAGTTTAATGGCAGCTTTTGTTATCTGCAGACAAACTAGGGCTGTGTGAAATTATTTGTATTAAATGTTTTCTTAAGGGTGAGCTATAAAATAAATTTACACTGCCTCTTTTACCTTAGTTTTATTGTTGTTTTTGAGTTTTATAAAATATGTTTGTAATTGTACTTAAGTTATGTCAGCTGATCTGGTGACATGATTGTTTTTATGTATTAAAGGTGAATATGATCTCATAATCTTCTAATTTGTTAAAGAATGAAAGCACTCAGCATTTAAATGGCTTCTTCCATGTTTGTTTAACCATGTTTTGTGGTTTAGTGTTGTTGTTTTTCCTGCTTTTTAGGCTAAGTGCGTGCTTATATGAAGACGATTCTGTCAGAACAGAATGAAAACTAGGGGAAAAATCAAAAGCTATGCTGGTCCTGTGAATCAGAAAAAAATCAGCGGCATAATTATTTTTAATGGATCAAGTAACAAGTTAAAAAAAAAATGCTGGAGCTTTTGATTACGACATATATGAGCCCTTCCTCTGGAGATGACAAGTTATTGTGACATAAAATTATAAAACTGAAGTTTTCACTGTATGTCACAAAAGTATGGCAGTAGCCCTATTAACAGAATACCAAATTAATAATTAAAATTATTAGTTTGCACGATTAGAATAGTCAAGAGTGGCATCACTCCTATGTCTTCGGCAAGTATTCAAGATGTGCCTGTGACTGGGTGACTATTGTGATACACAGTCACGGTTTTGTTTTACAATATAAGTTAATTTTATCATTCCTAGCTTCTCACAAGCCCGATGACCTACTGCATTAGGATAATTCACTTCTTTAACAGCTAGAGTTTCAAAAAAGATCTTATTCTACAAATTTTTATATTTGCATGTCAGTAGCTTTCGACTCAGTACTTTGCTTGGTGACCTAGTTATGCTGACAATGTTCAAACAGCTTTATTTTATTTGCCTTCTATCCCCTATGTTTCACAGTATATTTAAATATAATATTATACACTGGGTCTTTGCCTGAATTTACTTCATGAGTTTGCCAATAATCTATCTTGAACTCTTTTTGTAATGCCTGTGATGAATTTTCAGATGTTCTTCCTTATCACTGCTGTAGTATTCTTTGCATAAGTGATTCCCTGCCAAGAGTAGCCCAATTTCAAGCCAGTATACCAAAGACTTAGGTTTTTACAGACATCGTACGTCTCACCTATGCACCTATGTTCCCTGCTGAAGGCATAGGGCATAAAGGTGACATATGGATGTACATACTTCAGAACCTTTGCCTTCAGTCTGAACTCCATCTATGATCATCAGTCTGAAAGCTCCTTCCTCTGTGCTGGTTACCAAGCTGTGTTTCAGACAAATGCCCTGTTGGGGTTTTCTTATCTTTACTTACTTTTTTAGGTTTTTTTGCTTGTCATCCAGAAAGGAAAAATTTCAGTGTGAGAGGCAGATTCCACATAAGGATCATCCCAAGCAGTGTCTTTTTTGTTTGGGTGATTCTCACAACCATGCGAAGTGTTCTATCTGCCAAGCATTTGTCCCGAAGACCCGACACAGATGTCATTCCTCCTTGTCAATTTACCTGGAAAACCAATGTGTAAATTATTGGAGCAAAGTGCTATGGGGTAATCTTCCCATCCCAAAGGTCAGCCACCCATTTCTCTCCTTCTTGTCTATTTACCTGGAGAATCAAATTGTAAATTGTTGGAGCAAAGTGCTATGGGGTAATCTTCCCATCCTAAAGGTCAGCCACCTGCCAAGAAAAAAGCCAAAAGAGGTCTAATTTTTCTGCTGTCCTAACTCCCCTGGATGTCTCTCTCAAGGCTGGTGAAGGCCCAGAGGATCACCTGGATGTTCTAGTGAATTCATCTGCCACAATGATATCTGAGTCTGGCATGGATCTGACTTCTCGCATGTCCTTGTTGGTTCCTGTTACAGATGTTAAGGGGAACCTTGTTTGATTATTTCAGATGGACTGAGGGGGATTCCACAGACACTTGTTTAGGAAGAGATTCCAACTATGTTAGTTGAGTGTAGTCAATGGTCTGAACCTCCTGGGGTATTTAGGGCAGACATCCCTCAAAAGAAGAAACAAAAAAACAAGCATATTTCCCGTACTCCTAGATATCCCCAGCATAAATGGCAAGATTTTACTCAGAAGTTAGTTAATGCATTAATGTTCTTGAAGCCTCCCCAAGGAGTTTCTGTCCCTGATCTCCCTTGGTCCTCTACCCCACTCAGAACGCCTAGAGAGCAGAACTCCTGTGAATAGGAATTGGATTCTAGGGAAGTCTTTGGCATATTCCTCTCAAATCCCTTCTCTATTGGACTACGGTTCTGAGGAGGAAGATTATATTAGTCCTGACTTTTCTTTGAAGAACTCTGTTTTTGGGATACTGTTTCTTATATGATAGAATTTTTTAAATGGGTCTGTTCTCAGTTTTGTAACTTTCAGAAAAGGTATTATGACCTCTTCCAGATGGAGTCATCTAAGCCCTCTACTGTCCCTCCTGTCTTGGCTGCTCTTTTAGATATCTTTTCAGCAGCATATGTGGCCTCAGTTTCTCAATCTTCAGCAACTAAAAAATGTGACCGGTTTTACAGCATACCTGATGAGTGTAAATTCCTCTACAAATGTCCATCTGCACTCCCTTCTGTGGTGTCTGTCTCTTCTGACATACCCACTAATCCTTTGGCTTCTACTAAACTGCCTCCTTCAGACAAGAACAATAAGGCCAGATAATGGCTGAGTAAGAAGGTGTATACTGCTGCCACTTTGGCTTTTTGGGCTATTAATTACCAGTTATATGTTTTATTTCTTATATTTATTCTTATAGTTATATCTCTGTTTTAGCCCTTATTTCTCAAGTCTTCCCAGCTATCTTTGACCTTGCTTATGCTGAAAGGAAGGTCTTGGCTCTCATTTTATTGGGTTCCACTTCTCAAGTAGCCCACCACTCTATTAAATGTAGTTATGATGCAGCTGATGCCTCCTCTAGGGCTGCTGCTTTTGTATCTGCTTTTTTTATGCTACTCTTGACTTTGACTCCAGCCTTTGCCTGATGACATTAAAGCTAAACAGTTAGATGCTTCTTTTGATAATAAGCACCTATTTGGTCCTGCAGCTGCTGAGCTTTTTAAGTCTGTGCATGACAAGAGTAAGGCCTTACAGGAATTGAAGCATATTTTTGTTCCTCCTATTCCTGAGTTCCATAACAGTTATCTCTATACATCTGCTTTTGTTTGCAGACAGCCTCACTGTCCTCTCAAAGGTCAGAAAGGTTCTAGGTGAGTTCCTCCTGCTACATCTACTCAGACTCCATCTTATCAGAAACCTCCTTTTCCAGACCAGCCCAGTTCTAACTGACTGTTGGCTTCTCCCTTTTCTAAGTCAGGTTCCTTTATCTCTGTATCTTTCCCTGTTTCTTCCCACTTGGTTAAGGATCACTCAAGACTCTTGGGTTCTGTCCATCACCCATCAGGGATACTTCATGGTGTGGAAATCCCTTGTTACTTTTCTGGGCATCCATCAACCTCCTCAGGAAGAGCTTCCTTTCTTCCCAGAACTACTTCAGCACCTTCTGTCTCAAGGAACCATTCAAGTTGTGTCCCCTTTCCAGGAGGGGAAGGGGTTTTATTACAGAATGGTTTTGGTTCCCAGGAGGGAAGACACTTGGAGACCCATTCTGGACCTCTCTCCAAGCTTTCCTGGTCTCCCTGGATCTCAAGGGTGCTTATCCTCATGTTCCTATTCATCCCCTTTTCAGGAAGTGTTTGTGTTTCTCTGTTTCTCCCTTACAGTTTCAGTTCTCTGCTTTGCCCTTTGGCCTTTCTACTGCCCAAAGGGTTTTCACCACATGTCTTGCTCCTGTGATTGGCTTTTGCTGGATGAGAGGGATACAAATCTTTCCTTCTCTGGATGGCCTACTCATTCAGGCTTCCTCCCCTGAGATCTTGCTTCTAAACTTCCACTATACTATTTGTCTTTTGCAAAGCCTGGGGTTTACAATAAACTTCCAGAAATCAATCCTGGTTCCTTCTTAGGATCACATGTTTCTTGGTTGCAGGCTCCAGACCATCCCTATGCTGGCTTCCATGCCTCCTCCCAAGGTTGTTTCTCTAATTGCCTTTTTTTCAGTCCCTTCTTCCTTGGGTTTCAGTTACAGTCAGGGAGTTTCTAAAAGTTCTAGGATTTATGGCTTCCACTATTACTATGCTACCTCTAGCAGGGCTCCATATGAGAAAGCTGCAGTGGTTCCTGAAGTCAGTTTGGCTCCAGCACTGTTATCTTCTAGATTTTTTAGTCCCTCTTCTTCCATGCCTTAAGCTCAAGCTTCAGTGGTGGATTTATCAGCTGTCAGTCAACCTGGGCCTTCCTTTTCAGCTCTGAGTCCCCTCTAAAGAATATTTTTCTGATGCCTTAGGCATGGGGTGGGGAGCCTCTTTCAGTACCCACAAAGTCCAGGGTCTCTGATCTCCTCATCAGAGGTCAGACTACATCAATATGAAGGAGATGAGAGCTCTTCTTTCCACCCTTCAGGCCTTTTGCTCTCTCTTTCTTTGAAGGCCTCGAAAATATTTACAGACAATATCACAGTGACATGGTACCTCAACAAGAAAGGGGGGGGGCACAGTCTACCTTCTTTTCAGACTAGCTGTTCAAGTTTGGGATCTAGCTATCCAGATTCTTGTGACTCTTCAGGCTGTATATATTCCTTCAGAGCAGAACATAGTGGCAGACTCTGTTAACAGATCTGTAACACATGGTCACGAATGGATGCTTCACAAAGATGTGTCTCTGGATATTGTCCATCAGTGGGATACTCCTCAAGTAGATGTTTTTGCCTATCCTTTGAAAAGACAATGTCCTCTTTTTTGCACCATAGTCCAGTTCTGTGACCTGGAAGGTGGATGTCCTCTCTTTTTTCTTGGAGGGTTTTTTTCTTTATGCCTTCCCTCCCCTCCCTCTCATTTTGACAGTACTGCTCAAGATAGAGCAAGACTTCCCCAAAATCTTGTTGGTTACTCCCTTTTGCCCCAGATAGCATTATTTCACTCTTCGTCTGCACCTAGCCAAGTGCAATCACCACAAGTTACCTCATAGGGTAGACCTACTCACACAAAATAAAGGGACTCTCATCCATCTTTACTTGTCCACTCTTCAACTGACATTGTGGGTGATAGAGTTTTGATCCCCTTAAGGCACCTTTTTTTTTTTTTTTGAGGACGTGCTTAAGGTTCTGCAGTTGGCCAGGAAACCCACTAGCAGGAAACCCTATACAGTATGTCCAAACAGATGATGAGGTTTGGTACCTTGACAGTAGCCAGAATTTACTTTCTGTGGAGAATCCTGCTGTTCTCTATTATTTGTGTGAATTGCTCCATGCTGGGTTGGCATATCAGTTAAAGCTCACCTTTCAGCTATTTCTGCTTATCTGCCAATAACTACTCCTCTGGCCTCTAGGTTTGAGATCATGCAGTTTCTTAAAAGTGTCTTTCATATCAGATCTCACAGGAAGCCTAATCCACCTTCCTGTAACCTTAATTTTGTTGTTGAAAAATTGACCCAGGATCCTTTTGAGCCTGCAGCTTCAGCTTACTTACAGCATTGTACATGAAAGACTGTTCTTCTTTTGGCCCTTATTTCAGCTAAGAGAGTGTCTGAACTCCAGTCTCTTATGGCTGTTCCTCTTATTTTTAGTTTTTTCACAGGGACAGGGTGTCTCTTTGTACTAATCCTTCTTTTATGCCCAAGGTGGTTAATGAATTATCTCTTAATTAATCCATTAATTTGCCTTCCGTTTCTCCTTCTCCTTCTCCACAGTCTGCTAGTGAGAAAGTTCTTCACACCTTAGATCTGCATAGACATCTCAGATATTATTTAGATAAAACTAAGACCATTCACAAGTCTGAGCAAATTGTTGTTTCTTTACATCCCAGATCTCTAGGTGTGGCTGTTTATTGCAGTTCATTTCTTCATGAATCTATAAAGCCATTTGTTTTTGTTACTTTCATGGGAAAAGCCTTTATGCCTCTGTAAAGGCTCATTCTACCATGACTTTGGCTTCTTCTAGTGCTTTTTTGAAAGGATTGGATACCAATTCCATTCTTGAGCCTGCTACTTTGACCTCTGTCCATAACTTTACTATCATTTTAAATTAGATGTGGTTTCCAGAGCAATGAACAAGAGCTGGCATTGCCAGAGCTATCCTGCATAGTTTTGTTGAGGTCTCTTCTGAGTCTTCCTCCTCCCAAGTTTCCTCATGAGCTTTTGTACTCTTCCTTTCCTAAAGAATACTGCAACAGTGATATGGAAGGACATAGTACAGTTGTGTAAAATCTTACGATAACAGTAGATGTCCTTCACTTCTCTGTTGCAGTATTTGCTTCCTCTCTTCTCCCCCTTCTACTCTACTCTTTTCTTTTTCTCCTTCTGGATGCACATGTTTCTCCTACTTCCTATGACTGTTGTTTCTCCTGGAGCTATTTAGTTCTGACGTATGTATACATGTACATCACCTATATGCCCTAGATCTTAAGTGGGAAGAATACAAGTGACATATGACATCTATATAAACCTAAAACTTTGATATTCTGGCCAGACATCGGGCTATCCTTAGCAAGGAACCCCTCTTGTAAAGAATACTGCAACAGTGAAGAGAAGGACATCTACTGTTATGGTAAGATTTTACACAACTTTGCTCGTTCACTGTATCAGATCTTTACCCTTCTCTGGTACCAACAAACAGCTCATTTTCATGTTTATGTTCAGTGATTTTCAAATTCTTTTTTATGCATTTGCCTTTTCCAAATGTTTCTTTCTACCACATATTATACAAAAAAAATTAAAAGCAAGGCAGTGATTGGTGTCATGTTTATAGCCAAATCTAAAACAAAAGGCCTGCAGGCTTAGGCTTATTTTACTGGTGACCCTGGAGTAAGCTATGTGGATCTGAAGTATGCTGATTGTGTCCTAGGAGGGAAAATGTTTGTTTATAGTCTCAGCATAAGTATTGGGTCTAGGGGTGTGTTGTGATTGGTGTGCTGTTGCTGAGGTATGATATTTATCAATACTAGGCTGATGCAAGAGGTTTGACTCCATATTTCTTAAATCTTTACGTATCTCACAGATTGTACTATCAATTGGTAGAAGCAATGAAGCAGTGAACAGTTATTAAATGTAATGTAGTTAATATACTGCCTTAAAACACCCAATGCTATCAGAACTCACACAAATGGAGTGAAAACAGATTGCTGAGGCATGTTGACAGAGGGTGAAAGACTAAGGCTGGTGATAGCACTAGGGTTAGACTGAGACTACCATACTAAACCCTGAAGATTTGTGAATGAAGTATTTAGGGTGGTTTTCTGAAGTTAGGATAGATGGTAGCAGAGGTGTAACTTACCAATTTAGCATCCATTGCAAGTTCCTGATCTGGCACCTGTCAACTCTAAAATGAGGAACAAAAAAATAAAAAAACAAGGTCCCATCCTCAATCTGGTACTTCTTTCCTAAGGAGCAAGTCAGGTCCATTCTCTCCATCAAGTCTTTTGAAGAGCCAACTGTAACAAGTGGCTTGCTATAGCTAAATACAACATTGTAACTTCAGTCCTGGCAGAAAATAAATGTTGGTACTGCACTAGACTACACACAGAGCATTGAAAAGCTTCAGTAAGTGCAGTATCAGCATTCAGACACTTAATGCTGGTACTATGGATCATATCCTCAGACGTGCTGCACCTAAGGCAGCTGTCGTAGCTATGCCTCTGAGTGGTAGTTAGTCTAGCAGTACCTCTGCTGCCTTGTTTCTTCAGCTATCTTGCTAATAGATCTCAAGCCACAGAATGTCAGAGAGGGAATTCTTTCCTTTTCTCCCACTTTCCAATGGTGTTCATCAAGAGTGCATCCTTGGCCCCATAATATTCAACATCTTCATCAGTAGTCTCTCAGAGACCTCAAAAATCAGCAACAGTAGTAGTATGCCAATGTCTCCCTCCTCATTTCTAGTGCCCAGGTCCCAGGCAACCTTCAGAAAATTACTCAAGAATCCTTCTCATCTATAGAAGCCTGGCTCTCAATTTCTTCTGAAGCCCCCCAAAAAGTAAGCCATTCCTACTCAGCCCAAGATACTGCAGAGCTCAGAAGCCCTCCTTTAACACTGCCTCATCAAACAACACCAAATTGTAACACATACTAAATTGCTAGGCATCTATATTTATAACAGAATAATATTTGGCTACCACATCCAACATATTGTAAAGAAAACTCACTGTAAATTAGGGAACTTATACCGAGTTAAACAATTCCTCAATGGCCAAACCAGAAAACCCTTAGCTTACACATTTGCTCATCCCAACCATCCTCTACTCTGGCACAATTGTCACTAATTTACAAGCCTCTCAATTAACAAAGCTTGAACAATCCTACCACAAAGTAACAAAATTTGCATCTAACAACACTCATAGAATTCAGCACTGCCTAGCACTGGAGGAACTAAATTGGCTAGAATTACACCACTTCCTTTCATACTCCCAACTTGTTACTTCTCACAATCTTATCTACAAACCCGGATATTGTCCATCTCTCTATACCCTAATCCAATAATACATACTTAATAGACCCCTACACCCTACCACAAACCTGTCTCTTCATGTCACCAAATCTAAAAACACAGCTTTTTCTCAAACCATACCACCAAAACCTGGAATTCCATACCTCTATCTCTAAAACTGGAACAGCACCACAAACCTTTGCAGTCCAGCTCAGATCACACCTTGTCAACAACTAGTTCTGCCCATGCACTACCCCACACATAACTCCCACTGATATTTTCATAGAATCACACCATTTTCTGTCATCACTTTTACTTGCATCATTTTCTCCCTCACTTTCCATTTTCCTTCTTCAGCATTTTCTCTCCACTCTCTCTCCTCTCCTCTGTATTTCCTTTCTAAACACCTACTCTTAGCATATTTCTCTGTACCACCCTACAACTCCTTTACACTCACCCTCTTTTTCTGTTTTTCATCCCCTGATCTACTAAATTGTATAATATGCTTCTGCTTCTACAATAATGCACTACTGATGGAAAGTCAAACTGCAATAAGATGCTGGTTACTTCCTACTATTCTTAAATAATCTGAACTGACGATATCACGTCTCCTTTATGTTAACATTTTAATATCTTACTGGTTAACCTAAAACAGATGTTTTCTTTCCCTGATGTTAACTTGTATAATGTTTTCATATGCTACTATGTAAAAGATGTTAAGCTGTATAATGTTTCTTTTTCTCTAGTATGTACATATTTTAAAATATCAGTGTAATTGTTTGAGCTTTTCTCCCTATTTCTCGTCTGAAATGGGCCCTTGTGGCCATTTGGTTTTTCCAGTTCAACAAATACAATCAGTAAATAAATAAATCAATAATGATAATTTCACAGACCTACTTTGTAGAGTTACATTTCCCAGTGGTATACAGATCACTTGTTCCTTGCAATATATAGATCATTTGTATACACTGTGCAACAGTTACTGCTAATTGCTGGACCCTAGGTTTAGTCGGGTCTATATTATAATACCGAAAATCCTTTTAAGCGAACACGAAAACACCGACACGTATTGCGCAAACCCTAATTATGTCGAACGTATGAAACTGCAAAATTCAAAAAGTCGAAGTGTCATGGTTGGCCCGTCTGCGTCTGTAAGAGACATTTATCTGAACTTCTGAGGGACCAAAAGGGATTATATAGGGCAAGAAGAGAGGATAGGTTAGGGCATGCAGAGGGCTTGTTAAAGATAGAATGGATAGTATGAAGTTAAGTGGATAAGAGCTGGTTAGGAAACTCTAACCAAACGAGTGTTAGAAGAGCATGACAGTGGTGTGATTTAGGAGGTAGATTGGCAGCAAATCTTGCAATTTTATTGTAGGTGGTTACCAATTCAGAAATAAGTGAGGACTGTAAGTTAGTTTAGATTTGAGAGCTATAGAATAGGTTAGGTAGAAGGTAAGCTTGGGCAAGTGAGATTCTGGAGTCAAATGTGAAATTTTCAAACACCATACCTCTCGATCTTGTAGACCAAAAAATCTGGACAAAGCCTGAAAGAATGGGGGGACCAAGGCCCAAAAATAGGGACATATTTGAAATATTGCTCTTATAAACTTAGAAAGTTGCTAGAATAACAGGATTTGTCGTAACATGCTTTTCCCTCAAGGATATGAAGTCTGAACCTCATATGTATACCATTGTTTAGTGAATTCAGTCCTCAGATCATCCCAGTCATTTTCCAGAAAATCACAAATTTTATGAGGAACAGATCAAAAATATTAGGCATAAATGTGGACATTCTATGAAAATCTGTACAGTTGAAAGGTATGACAAATACACCTATCTTAACAGGTTTGTAAGTGACTACTATGCTAACAACTCCAGGGGGCCTTTTAAAGAATAGCCATGCTTCCCAAATGTAATTGACAAGTTTTGATACCCTGTGGTTATTTTAAGGGGTATATGTAGGCTTAAGGAAAAATAGAGGTTTTAGTGTTGCCTGACTACCTCCTTTTGGAGCCCAGGAGCACAGCAGTGGGGAGGCAAATTTGAAAGGTGAGCATTATGCATGAATATGTGCCCAACTACATCACTGCAAACTGTGCTCCCCAGAAGAATTAAATGGTAGCGCATCATACTAGAAGTCTTGTTGTTTAAAATGTTATAGTTTTAGGTTCCTCCAGTTCTGTCATCATTCTTCTAAAGGGGTGACTAGGTGAGGAAACGAATGATATAATATGCACACAGGGAACTTGGGACCTTATTTCAGCAGAAAGTTAAGTACAATTTTCAAAAAAATTTTATTTTTTTCACCTGTTTCAAATGGCCATGATTTTTAGAAGATTCAAAAATTGATTCTGCAAAACTTTGTGTTTCTGGCAGCCTACTGGCACAAATATAAGGCATTAATCTTAGCTGCTGGTGATCCTGGATCAGTTAGTTACCCAGAATCAATTAGTTACCTTGACAGTCAGATAGTTGTCTAGGAAATTAGAATGGAATGACAAGAGGAAAGCTCATCAACTTCAGGGAGAGGAAGGTCAGTGCATGTAATGTTGCTATATTGTTCTCTGTAGAGAACAAAAAGTATATGTAGCAAAGCTTTATGACATTGCTAAGGATCAGAGGAGCATGTTTTATGCTGCCTACATTGGTTGCATGTATTCATTCATGCTTGTGCCATTGCTGTTCAATGTCCTGGGGTATTGGAGAAGGCATAAACAAAAATCCAGCAAAGCTGCAGTATGATGGGTAGTCTTGCCTTCAGCTCACAACAGGAGGACTGGATTTCAAACCTGGACATCTGCCAGTCTTTCTCACTTGAAGAGGGGAGAACTTTCCAGAAGATGAGTCAAATCTTTTGACAATTAAATGAAGTATGGGATGACCAGAGAGCATTAAGTGTTGAGGTAGTGGCGCTTTGATATTGATAGAGTGCTGAGGGCAAAAAAGTAACATTATGTTTATAGTGCAGAAGTGTAGAAACTGCCTTGCCAAATACCACCCACCAATAAATAAATAAATTAATAAATAAAGCAGACAATACACATGGACTCATTTAAGAAAATTGCATTCAGAAGATATGAAGCCAATACTGTATTCTTGAAATCATGATAAAAAGCAAAAAAAAAAAAAAGATTGCTTTGGAAATCCTGTATTGCACAGCATTTTTGATAAGACTCAGGATTCTTCAGAAACTTTTGTCACCAAACTACAACTTCTGTATAGATTTCTGGCTATATTTCATAATGAATACTGCTTATATGAGAGCAAAACTGGTACACAGCAAACAAGTCTCTCACTTTTTTTTAATGTGCACAATGGACATGTCTCTTTTCAGGGGCAACCAAGTCCACTGTTTTGTCAACTGAATTGCTTAGTGACTTGATAGCCAAATGGAGGTGGAAAGAATCATACTCACTACCCTTGGCTTTAAGGATCAGCTCATTAACAACTCTCAGGGCCTTAATGGTCTGTGCTACCTGCCATAATTTAATACAGTTCATAAGTTCATAGGTGTGTACTAGGCTAATGGCCCTGGAGCCTTTACAAGCCTAGTCCATAGAAGTGCCCTGGCCCTGGCCACCAGTTTTGCCTTCTTTTCCTGAAGGTATGCAGTATATTGACTGAAGAGTTTGTAAACTTGCAGAATTATTGCTGCAATGTCTGTTAAGTTTGATTGTCACACATTTTTTCAATATATATATGTATGTGCATGTATATATATATATACATATATATATATATATATATATATATATATATATATATATATATATATATATATGTCTACTTCAGATGACTGAAGTTTCAGAACTTTGAACATCATATGGCTAAAGACCAGATGATTGAACTTTTTAAACTCGGCCATATGATGTTCAAAGTTTTGAAACTTTGATCATCTGAAGTGGACCCATACTTATATATAAGTGTGTGCGTGTGTTATCTGTGATATGATATATATATGTCAAGGTGTATGTTTGAGAAATACATGATATTTAGGGTACAGTTCTGTCAAACTACTAAAACATCCTGCTAGCTCAGGTGGCATAGACAGATAAAGCCCTGTCTACAGCCCAGGCAACCTGAGTTTGATTAGTGACTTGGACGTCTGTTAGAGCTGACAGGGAAGTATGGGTATGACCATCCTGCAAGAGGATTGGGTGGGGGGCAGAGCTGGACACACACTGCTATAATCTCTTGAGGAGGAGCAGTGATGCAAATGCATGGCCTGGTGACAGAGTGTTAGGATCACCAAGCTACCACTAGGTAGTTACCTTCAGTGTGGGTTTGTGGAAGGATGCCCATGCATGGGAAAGGTGTTGTGGGCATTTACAATGATGTAGAACTTGCATCACTCTCCCCAAGGTTGTGATTAGGGCCATTACAAATGTCCTCATTGCTAGGGTGCCAATAAGGGCACAAAATATCCTTATGGCTGTCACAGTTACTCTTTGGACTGCTGTCTTCCTGAAACTAGGTAAAACTCCTGGTGTTAGGCAATGAGTGGATCATGTCCAACTGAAAAGGATATCTGCTAGATAGCAGGCATGAGCAAAAAGCATATATGAAAAAAGTATTAAAATGTCTCGAATGATGCAAACCTGGAAATTCCACTTCAAGTTCCAGCATAGTCACTTGCATTATGTAATGTCATTATTAACAGCTCTAGTGGAAAGCAAAAATGGTGACTCGAGTAAATCATTCTTTATTTTTATCATTTATCTCTGCAGGTACTACAGCTGACAGAACAGTACTGTGCCGAACGTGAGATTCCTTTTCCTAAAATTGACTTGAGTAATGTTGATGTGGAAAATGACTTGAAGGAGTGCTACATGTTTGTCGATGAAGAAAATCCTCATACTCCCATAGTGCTTCACTTTCCACTGGTGAATGACACATTCAGGGAATTCAAGTCTCCAGGTCATTTATTTAATTATTTTTTGATTGATTTGTTTCTTTCTTTCTTTCTTTTCCAACTACAAGGACTAACAAGGAAAAAAGGAAAGCATGCATGTTTTATAAGTGCTGATTCTGATTCACAGTATAGTAGACTGACCTCATTCAATTTTCACTTACCTATTTTGGGTATTAGTGAATGCTATAAGAGGCAAATGGATTATTATTATTTTTTAAACTGGTCTAAAGTTTTTAACCGAAAAAAAAGATGTCTAGGGAAGCATAATGTCCAGTTTGCCAGGAAGTGGTAAACAGCAGGATTCAGCAGCAACAACACCGAATTATTTCAAAAATAAGGTAATCCATGCAAACATAAGGTTATCTCTCGAAATATTATAGAAAAGTCATTCAGCCTTAATGCGCCATTACTATCATGGAAATACCCTGCTGTGCAATGTGGTGGTATCACTGGACTAATGGTACTGAAAGATGCTTGTTGACTACACATACCTTTTTCAGCCATGTTGAAGGACTAAAGGCATATTCAAAAATTCACAGCAGAATACATTTAACACACCTAAATTTTAAACGAACAGAACAGAGAGGCTCTTTATCCAACAGAAACAACAGAATATAATGTCTCAGTGCAAGGACTGACTTTAAATCACCAGAAGTGCAAACAGTAGTGAACAGGAACTTTAATACATTCAGTGAAGAACTTCAGGTACACGAATGCATGTTAGGGACATTCTGTGAACATGAAATGCTTTCAGTGAGCATTAGGCACATTTAATGGAAAGCAGTTGATAAATGAGCATCCAGAAAGAATTTGTCAGGGAGATTTTTTTGAATATTGTTCAGACTTACAGATATTATGACCAAGACAAAATTATCCATTATCCACATGGCAAGTATGTCTACATGAACTGATCAGGTATTTAAATAATTTTGTCTGGTATTCCCAGTTTTGTCTGGTATTCCCCATAGTTCATCCCAGTTCAGATATTAGAAGGGATCTGATTCAGGTAGTCAGGGTCACCTTGCTAAATTCTTTTTTTCTTAGTGACCATCAAGATTCTCTGATCTTGTGATGTTGAAGGGTGGTGCTGGACAGGAACTTTTAACTTTTGTGTTAGAGGGAAAATATTCAAGTTGGAGCAACTTAAAGAAGGGAGTTGAAAGTATTACTGTGTTTATAGTGGTTATAAAAAGCCAGTTATCCATTAATAAGTGTAGTGATGCTTATAGGATTTGAGCAAGGCAATAGACTTACAGGTCTCATTGAAGGCCATTTGTAATTTAAAGCAATGAGATGCTTGAAAGAATTGATGCCAATTGCACTGTGCCATTCAGAGTTAGGTGGTTTGTGATTTTTTTAACCAAATCTGTGGTATTTCACAACATTATCAACAAATTTCACCATGAAGCTAGAAAGACAAGGCTGCAACTAATCCTATCCACCTGGTATTTAAAAATAGTATTTTGATTTTAGGGATATTTATTCTTAACTTTTGGACAAGATCCACCCCTAGAGTTTGTTAAATTGCATTTGTAGTGAAGGTTTAGATTTTAGAAAGACAAGATTGTCAGCGTACAGTTTTAAGTGAGAACTGGGGATGAGGGGGACAAGAAGGCAGAATAAAACTGGACATAAAACACTGCCCTGGTGACCCCAGTTTTAAATATTCCATATGAGATAGTAAGATGGTCATAATCACTTAATATGTTGACAAGCAGAACCACCACCATAGCCAATACTCTTACACTTAGATATGAAATGAGATTGATATACCAATTCAATGGATCTGTTAAGGAATAAGAAAAGCACTCATTAGCTGGCCCTTTTTAGATCTCTAAGATAAGGTACATAACATAATAAGCTGCTCTCACTATAGTCTGCAGTGGTACAGTGGACGCATTGTTGCCTCACAGCAAGAGGTTCTCCTGTTTGATTCTCGGCTGGAGTGCCTTCTGTGTGGAGTCTGCATGTCCTCCCCACGGTCGAGTGGCCTCCAAAAGACATGCGTGAATGGGCATGCCTTCGCTGAAGGTTGGGCATCGGACTGGCAACTTGGCACCATAAAAATTGACTGCCAATCATTAGCGGACCAGAGTTCCGCTGTGGCGACACCTAACCGGGAAAAGCCGAAAAGACAAATGACTGGTTATTACATCCTTTATGAAACCCATGCAGGACTAGTAAACCATATTCATTTAGAAAGTTCACGAACATGTGTACACTTCAGACGTTAAAAAAATTGTAAGTTCAACTAAGATATAGAATACTTCTATAGTCCTAGAGGGATGTTGCAGTAGGCATTTGGGTAGTGGGATGATAATTATATGCTTAAAATATAGGGATAATTCCTATGGTTAGTGTTAGGTTAAATATGCAGACTTGATGACCTTGAGATAATTCGGGCTGCCTAACAGAGGAAGTCATAGTCATGCTATGTACAGACACCTTCTTAAGGAGCATAAATATTTTCTTTTATCTCTGTCAGAAGCAAGATGCTGGTAAGTAAGATAAAAGGACAGGCTTTGCTTGAAAGGTGAAACTGGTTCATAAGTTAGGGGACGGAGCTGCTATTACACTAAATTTTTTTTTCATATTATATTGTATCATATTACATATTGTATCACATCAGTTCATATACAGTCTTAGAACACTATCCATTTCACCTGCCTAAAATGTTCCATAGCATCTTTCATCAGAATAACTGTCCAGTTCTTCATTAATAATGAGTTCAGTACCAGAACAAATGTCTCGCTGAATATTGTGTTACATCTCTAAGGTTTCTACTTTGGAATCTAATTAAATTCACATATCCAATGCCTGCTCACCACCACCCTTAGTCATTAAATATTATATTCATTGAGAATTATTTTTATACATTTTGCCCACCCCAACCCGCTTACCATGAATGACACAGATTTTGGGTTATGGCAGTTAATCTGCATTTTATTGTCCTTTGTATAGGTAACAATACTGTGCAGAGTTGCGTGCAAGTTTAGAAATTATAGTTCCTATTTTTATATCAACTGATGTAAGTTTTAATATCCACCAAACAAATAAATAAGGACCCAAAATTGACACTTAAGGTGCCCCGTGATTCACTTTGGTTTATTTGTGCTGCTGCCCCTTGAATTCCACACACCATTCTTTTTCTGATAGCTGGTTACTGATCCATTTGATTGGACAGCCAAAAATTCCGATTCTTTATTAAAAAATTGAAGATTCACCATACCAAATGGATATCATAATTCAGAAGAGATGGCATTAGCCTGCAGTCCCTTTTATTCAGCATGTATAATGTTTTATTAGAAAAACCTGATTACATAAAGTAGTCGGTCTGTCTCAGCTGTAAGTATGCAGGCAGACATTGGCCATTTGTTTATCCCCAAGTCCACCCAAAGTCCCAAGCACTAACATTTATATTATTTTAATTCTACAGGGTAACAGGGTGATGGGACATACACATCATGTTTGTTTTCACATAAAGCTTTAGCTGCTGCTTTTCCTCTGTTTAGTTGGAGATTATATTCTGTGAAACTTTCAGTAAATAGTCTCAACAGGGCTATAAATAGTTTCTCATACAAGGTTTTTACATATTTGCTTGCTATTACTTCCTGACCTTGATGATTTACTTATGTCTATTTTTTGATAATATATGAAAAGTTACTAACATTTAATATATTTAACACTCTTAAGACAGACTATGATTTATGTGGTAAAAATATTTAACGAAAGATGACATTATAGAAATGACCATCAGATATTTTTAACTGGTATGCATCTGAATACATTCTTCATTTATTATTTACTAAAATCACAAGCTTTTTGTGAGTATCTTGGCCTTTCTTTAAATTCAAAACCAGTGTGTGCCCATGCAGCCAAAGTGAAACTAGGAAGAAGCAAAAGACTCAGGTAGTACCTCAGGTGAATTCAGGTGAAGAGAAAAGGTAGCTTGTGTGATAGCATTACAATGCAATAACTGTAATAGCTGTAGCAGCACAACATCCTTCCAGCTGATGTATTTCGGTTTAAACACCCAGAGAGTCCAAGCACAAACTGTAATGTAGATCAATAATGAAATAAACATGAAACTACAAGTCTGATAAATAAAAAACTTGTATTGAAGGAACAAACATGTTAAGCGCTTTCATCCCACCATTCAGAACTTCATTAGAACACTGTTTGCAAGCATAACCACAGTATATAAAGACATTTGAAAATAAGTCAATGAAAAATGACATCCAATAAAGTAATACAGAATTCTTAAAGTAAAACTGTCAGTAAAAGTGGAATATTCTGTAAGACTTATGTTTTATATTAATTGTTTTGCTATTTTATCTGTGTTAAAAACATTTCTATCAAAACAGTTAAAATAATTCTTCAACAAAAGACTGGCCTAAAAATAATTTGTGCTAATACATGTAGAAACTATTAAAGACTGATAAAAACTATAAAAATTGGTAAGGAAAATATCTAAATAGTACTACTGAAAAAAAATTGTTTTATGTAGTGCATCAGTAAGAACATACTTTTGTTTCAAATCCTAGCTGCCCTTACCTTAAGTATAGGAGTAATAGATGTATGTTCATTAAGACCTGGTATAGTAACTGCATTCAGTCTCAATTGCCAAAATACTCTCTCCTTTCAAGTTCTTCTTCCCATGCCCTTCCTCTGAGTGAATGGGGTATTACCCCAGAATCTAGTGAAAGTAGAACATAATAGACAATGTTTACAAAGAGAGTTATTAATGTTTTTCTTTTGAATGACATAGTTATGCTCATAAATCTTCCTGTGTATTTGTCTTTCTGTCTTCCCTACTGTGACACCCCTGCGTTGGCCTAGTAACCAAGGAGCTTCAATCCTCACCACTAACACCAGTGATGGAAGAGCACATTGAGAGGATAACAAGTACACACACAGTAAAGTACAATTTCCCTTAAGAGCACACAGAGATCACAGTCAGTCTGGGGCTGGTGTTTCCCTCTCTCTCTCCAGATCCCCAGTAAGACTCCCCACTGGCCCAGTCATAGGGTTCAGATCTCATCCAAGTGGTCAAGCCAAAATCCCCAGTACCCTCTCTGTCCCACCAGTGCTTTGTGTCCCTGTCCAAGTAGCTGACACACATACACTTTGAGATTTGATTTATATACAAACACACAGACACTCCTGGTAAAGGCTGGCACAGGTTCATTACCTATGCCCCCTTCTGCCCAGACTACAAGGTAGAAATCACTGCCACCATCCACTACTTATCAGCTACTTAAGGCCCTTCTCAAATTCTACTATGTAATGTTACTGTTATCCAAATAGTAAGTGTGACCAGAACTGTTAAGGCTATTCTGTTAAGGCCTGTATAGTATCAACACATACATATGCAAGTACACTAAGAGCTTAAATATCTGTACACAAGACCAGCCACAACTAAAAGGTTTAAAAATATTTAATAATAAATAATAAAAGCACAAGATAATACTCATTAACTCAACACAGAGACAGTAAGAGTTCAGAATCACATGAAATACTTTAAAACAACATTGTAGGACAGTCTCGCATAAATACAGAAAACATCTAACTAATGTTGCTATATTTCTATCTATGTCTAAGATAAACTAAGTTCTAAATAACTTACTTACAGAGCAAGGCAAGTGCTGGTGAGTTGTTAACAGGTCCAGCACACAATACAAAATGCACTGACCTTCTTTCTGAGATAGTAATACACATTACTGCTAAATCATGTCAGAGTACATAATTCTTGTCACCTCTGCCTAAGTTTCCCAGGCTAGCAGGAACTTAATTTTTTAACGTGTCTCTGTTAAAAATACTTATCTCTCAGAAGCTAACAATTTTCTCTTAGAAGCTTGCCTGAAACTTAAACTCGTAAAACAATTACCTTGGAAACCTCTAATTACCTTTGTTGCCAGGCAATAGAAAGAAACCCCTAGCCTACATATCCTGTCTCTTATCTGAGATAAACTAACTTTATAACACATCATAAAACTCTTTACTTATCAATTTATTTTCTTAGAGTTTTGCAAGTTAACTCTGTATATCCCAATTTCTACGATGAAACATGCATTTACATAGGCATACAGTTTATACATATCTCTGCTCTTTTCCAGCAAGGTGCACTGTGGTTACAATCTTGAAGCTCAGTACAGAACATATAGTTTTCTTGCATTTTTAAGGCAAGCATACAAATCATGTTACTATTCACAAATGACATAGAATTATTTACAAAATTCTATCTAGATGGGCTGGCAGTGTCACATTTCGATGTAAATCATATTAATATTTTCAAGTGACATATAATTATTTACACAATTCTAGCTAGCTGGGCTGGCAGCATCTTGGTTTATCACACCTATATAGAAATTATTGCATCCATTACAGACCGCAAGGCAAACAACCCCTTTAGTTTCACAATTCCTACTCTCCAATGTGACATCTATAGGGGGGTGCATCTATCTAAACCTTGCTCTTACATAGAATGTCTTTACATTTACTACAAAAGCCACACCATTTAGTACCCATACAAGTACTTCTGGGGATGTATTTAGGATGTTCTAAAATGTTTTTGATGTTTCTACATGTTGTATAGACAAATCTTGGAGTCTCCCCCAGATATGTCAAAATTCAAAGTTACCCTTAAAAATGCACCAGTTTTTTAGTAAGATGTTCCTCGTTTCCTTTGAATGTGGACCAAAAGTAATCACCATAGAATACGTGAAATTAGTGGGGATTTCTTGCAAACCTCAAGGAGGTAATCCATCCAGTGTGTCCTCTGTCCCTAAGAGGGGTATGAATTTTTTACCCCACCCTGTGAGAATTTCTTCACCGAGACTTTCTAAGACAGTAAGGGGATAAACTCTGTCCAAAAACATGTGTGTTAACTTGTCCACCTCTTCCTTTAGCTGTCACAAGTCAGAACACATTCTGCATCTTGTACTAGTTGCCCTTTAAATATATGTCTTTTTGTGTGTTTAGGATGACTGCAAGTGTATTCCGATTAACAGTTTGAAAATGTTGGTTTTCTATAAACCAAGGAGTCAAAAACATTATTTTGATACATCCTTATACAATGTAACATCGAAATAATTGATTATGTGTGTGTGTGTGTGTGTGTGTGTGTGTGTGTGTGTGTGTGTGTGTGTGTGTGTGTGTGTGTGTGTGTGTGTGTGTGTGTGTGTTTGTGTGTGAATTTTTAAGAATGTAGTTATGGAATTAATGTAGGAAATGAATTATTCCATATCTGACAGCTGATCCTTCCACAGGATGAATATATCATCCAAAAATGCAAATATGTATGCCACAATTTGTTAAACTGAGAATTTAGTACAAAATTTTGCTCCCAGCTGTAGATAACAAGATTAGCATATAAAGGGGCATAGCTTGCACCCATCACCACCCCTCTGAGTTGTTTAAAATATCCCCCCTCAAATTTAATAAAATTGTTGCGTAAACTAATACTCATAATTTCCATTATAAAATTTACCATGAAATTATCTAAAGTGGTCAGTTCAATAATAGTATTGTGGAACAAATCCAAGCCTTCCTTGTGTGGAATGGAGGTAAATAATTCTACCACATCAATTGTAGAAAAGCTGACATTTGGTTAAAAAAATGTTATATCTTCCTCCAAAAGTCCCATAAATCCTTGAGTATGTGTTTAATGGGATGTAGTGACATTTTTAAGATTCTGTCTACAAAAACCCCTAAGGGGTATGTAATAGAATTATGTGCTGCCACTATTAAATGATAAGGAGGATCAGAAATGTCCTTATGGATCTTGGGTATACCAAAAACGCTAGGAATAACTGGGTGCTTGTTATACAAAAATTCAAACAATTCTTTGGTAATAATCCCTTGCAACAAAGAATCTTCTAACACGCATTGAATCTTTTTGTATGCTGTGTGTATTTCATTTTTGGATAAAATCTCATATTTGTCAAGGTCAAAGAGTACCCTGCATATCCTATTAGTGTAATACATTTTATCCACAGTAACTATCCCCCCACCCTTGTCTGATTTCAGAATCCTTAAGGAATTGTCATACCTTAAAGTATTCAAAGGATTTCTTCCTTGTTTGGTCAGGTTGTAGTACTTAAGTTTACTTTCTCTAAGTAATTTTTGAATCTCCATACTACATGACTTTACAAAAATAGCTATCATAGGGTGAAGGGTGGGTTAAATATACTTTTTCTTTTTAATCTTATTTCTGATGTATTATTTAAGTCGTGGCCTCTTCTCTGGCTTTTAAACATTACCTGGAAGTTTAACTTCCTGGTTTAAAGTTTCAGTTCAGCTAGTGTGTAAGCCATGCCCATTTTAAAAGTAAGTACAAATTTAAATCCTATTTTAAACAAGGTGAAGTAAGTCTTGTCAATATTTAAGCTGGTGCAATTAAAAATATTGTATCCCTGGAAAGTATAAACAATGCCATTTTAATAAAACAGTATGTCTGCAGTAGGTGAAGGGGGAGTGGGGGGTTGGACAACAGAAATTCTATATCTGTTGTTTAATAATTTCTCTTCCAAGCCCTCCCCGTTTCTCTGACCTTTCAGGCTGTAAGTTCTGGGTAAAAAAAAATCCTGTTTCCTTTGATTTTCAGTACTTTCAGATCTCCTAAGTGGGGGGATGTTCAGAATCAAAATTCAAAGCATAGTTATTGTTATAAATCGTATTGCTGTCCTTTAGAGCCCTGAGATGGCCTTTCTTTATAATCATAGAAAGATTTCACATGCTATTTTATATTTGTGGTTAACTCTGCATCATATATTTTGGTGTCATTTGTCATCTTAGGATCACAGGAGATTACTAGGCAATCGACCCAGTGATCATTTTAAGCACAGCCATTTCAACCCAATGTAATACCATAGAGAGGTACGAGTCAGTACCCAAGATTGTATTTAGTGATGACTGCAAATGTCCAGGAGGGTTGTGGACGCTATCCCTGGTAAGAATTTACCGTGACCTATCCACTCATCCAAGTTCCTCTTGAACACTGTCATAGAGGTTTGTCACGATTTCCATATCTGTATTATTCAGAAATTTTTAATTCCACTATTTTCAGTTTATTTCCATTTCTTATACAAGGCTTTTCATTTATTGAGATCTCAGTGCTATCTGATAATTTCATCATATCTTTTCTTAACATCAATTTATTTCCCTTTACTTCTTAAGATGTTTTTAGAATGGGCCACAATCCATTTTTTCTTACTTCTTTACAGTTTGTATATTTGCTTTTAATAGTGTATTTTCTTCAATATCTATGTACTGGTATACACTAACGTTGCTGTTATGGTAGATTTTATGTTTTAATAATTACTTTTTTGGCAAACCAGATCTTTTGTATGCAACATTGATCTTCATATTTATAGATACTATATTCATGATATTAGAAGCTCTAGTCATGTCTTTAATAATCTGTTCTAATTCTTAGCTGTCATGATAACTGGTGAATGATTTTCCAATTTGACAAAGTATTGATGATTTTAACCAATGTTGTATCTGGTAGATTTAAGTAACCTGTCACTACTTGTAGCTGTGTATTTTTTAAAACAAGAAACATCTTTATTAAATTATCATTCATGAGCATACCTCTCAACCTCTTAGAGCAAATAATCTGGACAAAGTGTAAAATGATGGGGGACAAATAGGGACAGATTTTAAATATTGCTCTTACAAACTTAGAAAGTTGATGGAATAATAGGCTTTGCACTAGCATGAATTTTCTGAAGGATGCAAAGTCAAACTCAAATGTTATTCATTATTTAGTAACTTCAATCCTCTATTTGCTAGAAAGGTACATCTTTTAGAAAAAACACACCAAAAATATGAGACAAAAATATGGACATTCTATGAAAATCTGTACAGTTGAGAGGTATGCTCATGAGATAGGCAATCATACATTTATATAAATAAAAACAAACCACACTGACGCAATTTTAGTCGCAAACATTGTACATCACTTATAATCTATCCATTCATTGTCAGACAGAAATTACATAGCTCATTCAAACCCTGCATTCTTTTAAACCTCATTCTTCCTCTGCATGTATTGTTCCCAGAATTCCCTTTTTTCTGTGTAATTTGCTCCTACCCTTTTCTAAAGATCCCAGTTCTAGTAGTTTTTCTCTGTTACTATATTCACTACTTCTAGTAAAGTTGGTTTAGACTTTGATTTCCATTTTCTAGCAATTACTTTTTTTGCAGCCACCATAATTAGACTCAGCAAGGCCTTACTATGTCTATGCAATTCTGATTCTGTATCATAGCGCAAAAATTATTTCGTTTGTTGCACCAATTTGCTTACCTAGTATCTCTGACAGAGCAGTTTGTGCAGGGAATCTTTAAAGTCTACCAACTCATTACACTCACAGAAAATATGCTCCCAGTTACCTCTTTCTTCCCCATCATACCTCCAGCATTTGCTGGATACCTGAAGAAAAATTCTTTGGAGTCTACTTGGGGAATAAATACCTGTGTAAACACTTCCAAGCAAAATTCCTAAATCTTCTAGACTAAAAACTCTGTCAGTGCTGGTCTTTTACTTAGGATCTCCCTATTTCTTTCTCTTTGCCTATACTCTGATATAGGGAAGGCAACCTCTAGCCTGCAGTCCAAATAACTTCTTAGCCTCTCCCGATTCTGTTACCTTTCCCCTCTCAAATTATTTGCTCTCAATGCCTTGGTTCTTTTGCCAGTTTTCTCAAATAAATTCTAGTCCCCTCTTGCCTATTCTCTGAATTCCTAATTGTAGTCATCCCTATCAGCAGAATCTCCTTTCTCCATTACTGTGTTGGCTTACGTCTTAAAATATTTTTTGCTACTTTATGAATATAATATTCTGCATGGTTATTTTTATTCTCCTTAAGGATCTGCATCCAAAATCACAGATATTGTGCTTGCGTTTCCTCCTGTATCATCATAATCCCTCTCTACTTTGAATTATAGGTTTCTGATTGTGCTATATATAGGAGCCTTAACTATGTAGCACTGAAATACCCCGTCAAATTGGGCAATCCTAAACCACATTGTTCAAGTGGAAGAATCAGCTTATCCCACTTGACTCTTGCCATCTTCCCCTCCTAGATAAAATCCTTCATCTCTTTATTAATTGCTATCCACATATTTTAACTTCTGCTCTGGGTGATAAAAATATGCCTGACCTCTGTATAAAACTAAAGGGACTAAAAACACTTTAACTGCTTGCATCTAGCTATCCATATCCATATAACAGAGCTTCCAGTTTCTCAGTTTTTGTATTATCCTTTGTTTAATCTCTTCTCACATATTGTTAGCTGCCACACCAGAATCCTTTTTAATCCATACTCTTAAGTATTTTATTTTATCTTGTCCCCATAAATATTGATATTGGTGAACCAATTTGTGTGTGAGTACATAATTTACAGCTATTGCTTTTGTTTTAGCTTCATTCAATTTGTATCCTGAAAAGATTTGAAAATGCCTCAAAATGTTCCACTACACTAAAATGACTTTTTCTGGTTTTATCAGGTATAAAATAATATCATCTGCAAACAGAGCCAGCTTTTCTTGACTACCATACCAATTATATCCTTGAATTTATGAGTCTCTTTTTTTCTTTGTTAATGGTTCTAAATTATAGTGCAAATAACAAAGGGGAAAGAGGACATCCCTGCGTGGTTCTTCTGCTCAAATATAAATTATCAGACAGGAACTCACCCGCTTTGATTTTCGCCTCCGATCCCTCATATATCCTCCTAATCAACCTTAGAACATTATCAGGGAATGCAAATGCTTCCATTTTCCTGTTCATAATCTCCCAGCTTACTCTGCCAAATACTTTTTCTGCATCAAGACCCATTAACAACAGTGATATTTTTTTGCATTCTGCTTCCCTCTGGATCATCACTGTTCTGTTAACAGTGTCAAATGTTTGTCTCCCCTCCACAAAACCACATCGATCCATGTCTATCAATTTTGGAATGACCTTTGCCATTCTTTTAACCAATGTATTCATAAACACTTTATAATCATGGTTTAGGAAAGAAATGTCTCTGTATGAAGCTGGGTCCGATGGATCTTTACCCTCTTTAGGTATTACAGCCATCAACACTTTCTTCTAGGATGTTGATGCTTCTCCTCCTCTTAAAATACTGTTAAACAAAACCTTCCAGATCTTTATAATTTTTTTCCTCCTAGCTTTCAAACCTCCACAGGAATACCATCTATTCCTGGGGACTTTTCTGTTAATTGGTTATACATCACCATTTTATCTCATCTCCTGCTATCCTAACTGTTAGTAATTAAGCCTCATCTACCACTAACCTTGGCATATTTAATTCTTCCATAAACATTTCCATTTGTACTTTTTCTTGATCTCCATATTTCTCTGCTTTATACATACTTTCATAATATTTCCGAAATATTTCTAGTACCGCTACAGGATCTCTTGTTATCTTCCTTGCTATAAGCTCCCTAAGCTTGGTGTAAAATCTTTCTACCTTCTGTTTTTGTGTTTTGACGTTATCAAAAAACTGTTGCTTAACAGCAATATTTCTAAATTCATGCATGTTATTGAGTTAATTCTTTATTTTCTACTTAGCATTTTGCAATTGCTCCTCCTCTTGCTCTGTGAGATTCCCCCATTCTGCAATACATTAACATGTAACACTTTTATCTGCATATTAATAGAGTTTTGAAAGTTCTTCAGAGCATTCTCCTTTACTCTGCTTTTTTGAAGGCTACCATATGCCAGTTAAGAGAACTTCTATGCCATGTAATTTTATTAACATAACATTTTATTCATTATGAAAACACATTACTTCTACTATCCTGGTATCATTTTTTCATTTTAGATATATATATATATATATATATATATATATATATATATATATATATATATATATATATATATATAGTCATATAGTCTAGATAGCCTAGAACCAACCTATGAACCTATATATATATGTATATATATATATATATATATATATATATATATATATATATATATATGTGTGTGTGTGTGTGTGTGTGTGTGTGTGTGTGTGTGTGTGTGTTTGTGTATATATATATATATATATATATATATCAATTTATGGATCTACTTCAGAACACCACTGCTTCACTTACCCAACTCCCACTTCCCTGAGACGAAAGAACTGACAACTTCACAATACCGACATCCGAAACACTGACTTTTTACACGAGCTAAGTAACCACTTAGCCATCCCAAATAAAACAACAAAATGAAACAAAACTAAACTCACCAATGTAGTGGGCTATATCCCCCACACCCACCTAACTAAATATACCAACTCCAAGATCGCACTACTGCGGGGGTAAGGAGCAAAGTTCAACAGGATGGCCAAGTGGTTACTTAACTCGCGTGAAAAGTCTGTGTTTCTGATGTTGGTCTTGTGAAGTTGTCGGTCCTTTTGTCTGGGAAATTTCAGTGTCGAGTAAGTGAAACTTTGGTCTACCGAAGCATATATGTACAGATACCCATCTTGACCTGTTCATTTTAAGTTCCCATATGTTATAAGAATCCTCGGCACTTATAATGGGGCAAATCCAATACTCGTGCTGAAAACAGATTTCTATAATCAGTAATATTTCCTATGTTAGAAAGGTTATTTAACAACTCTTCCTGCCAAACATTCATTTTATTACCAGTCCTAACATGCATAGCCATAAGCTTGATATTCATATGTACTATTCTGTTTCAGTCTCACAAATGTATTATCTTTTTGCCATCTGAAAAAGTGACATATATCGAGCAAGTATAGTGCATGCATCTGAGAAAAGTGTCAGATTATATGCAAGACTAGTGAATGTATTGCCGAGGATTCTCTTTCTCTCTCTTGACAGACAAAACAGTTATCCACCAAATGTTATTCATTTAAGAAGCACCTTCTATGAATGTCTCAATACTTAAAAAATAGGAATTTAACTTTGTAATTATCCTTTCCAGTTTGTGAAATGAGTTCCACCATTGGATGGTATTTATAAAAATAAGACAAATAGCATTTATTTTCCTATAGGCCAAAAGATCAATAATTTCTGTTGCTACCATCAGACAATTGTATTGTTTTTAGATAATTTATACTGGTATGAACATTTATGATTTTGTTTAATGATAAATTAATGAAACTATTTTAATATAATTAACCTTATCTCTAGGCATTCATATCACAAGTTTATGTAAGGTGTTACCATGACAAAAAAAAAGAAGTTTCTGGCTTTTATTGTCAAATTTCTTATACTTAAAAGATCATTCTGCTGCTTGCTGCTTCTATTTCTGAGTTATATAAACTTGCATGAACCATATCTTCCCTATTGTCATGTAATTCAGAATACTTAATATGGGAATTTTCATCAAACTCTGATACCCTCTTTGTCTTTTTGATATTTTCCAAAGTTATGTTTATTACATATACCTTTCTTAAGCAGGATCTGGATTTGAGTGATCTAAATTTCTTCCCGACAGTAGTGCAATCATCTATAGCCAAAGTTCACACTGCCTGTACCGGTTTATTATTTATTTCTTTGTCTTTTTTCACTGGGAAAGTCCAACTGGTCAGAACCCATCTTCATCATAGGGAGGAAAAGCTCTGTCACATTACATTTATATTAAAAATTATTGTTAGAAGAAAAACTATCATTATTTCAGGACAGATATATATATATATATATATATACAGTAAATAATATTTAAATTCATGAATTTGTAGGCTATAAACAATGTAGTACAGATATGGCCTATACAGTTTGATAGAGGACTAGATTTTTACAACAAATTTGATAGAACACTAGATTGTTAGAAAAATACAGTATAGTACAAACACATTGTTATAATACAAATAAACATGAGAAGACATATTTTTGTGATTTTATACAGTACAGTTTGTAAGTCGTTGTAGATATAATGTATAAATGGAAAGGTGAAGTAAAATATAAAACTGCGTGGGAGGAGAAATATAGATAATGCACTAGATTAAAGTGTTGTTTATATTAATATGGACTATGTCATATCAGTCTCATCAATGCAACAATGTTTAGATGTTAGTAGTCAGATAAGCTGTATTAACTCCTTCCTTCCAGTGTAGCTCTTTTGAGTTTATACTTTAAAAAATGAAGTTATCATCTTACAGTTCAAATATTCATATCTCTGGAACCACACTTGTTACTAGAAAAGTATAAATAGCAAACTATTCAGGATACATTAATCTTTATATTGGTGTCATTCATTCAGTTTGATGCTTTAAAATAGATTTTATAAGCCAAAATAAAGGCATAGAATATTAATTTTGTAGTGATGTATAGACTGCTTATGATATCCTTGTAACTATTCAAGCAAGACACCTACTGCCAGCAGGATTATCTTCATACAGCCATGAGCTTTCATATGATGCTTTGCAGTCTGTCTGTGTTATTTGAATGCTGAGGTATTTAGAGAAATATGAAAATTATTACAACACAAATAAACAGTATACAAATAATTTTCAATATCTCTTTAGTTGCATTAGACAGACGTCAACATTAAGATGACATTTTCTGATACCTTGTATATAGCATGGTTTTGGAATTATTAATGCAAATATGAACAAGCAATATTTGATGCCTGGAGGCGTTAATAGGAGTTAACTGCCGAAATGTCTGGAGTTGCACTCCACTGTAATGAGTAAATGCTATTATAAAGTGGTTGTAGAAGCAGAAACTTCTAGCTAAGGGGCATGGTGGTGTTGGGTAGTAGCCTGCCTGTTAATGAAACTTTCCCTATGAGTGACCTATGTTGGTGGTTTTAGCTTGGGTTTATAAGTAAGAGTATGAGGGGGGATGAAGGACGGGGAGGTGGCTGGAGGAAAGAAAGAGAGAGGAGTAATATTTAATTGGAAAGTGAAGACAGGTGCATTGTTTTGGACTAGGAGGTAAGGAGATTAGAGATGTGTAGTGGGAAAGTGAGTTTATGGTAGGAGTCTTAACCTGGCAAGAAGCAGTGCATGATGAAGATCGGTTAATATATTGGTTGCACTCTACTTTATAGCTTGGTAGTTTGTCAATCATTTTTATTTTTGTGAGGATAGCATTCCACAGTTTATAGACATAACAGGAATATAGTGAGAATCCTTATGAGTTATTTGACTTGTTAATGCTCAGTATAATATTTCCCTATGATAAAGATCTCTTGTAGAGGAGTAAGACAGTAATATATGTTTTAATGCATGGGCATTTTTCAAGATAGTATACATTTACAGGCAGTAAGTAGTTGAGGTTGTGTTAGGCAGTTGTTTAAGGCATGTCAGTAGTGGGTTCAGTGTGATGTATTGATAGAGAATTTGGCAGCCTTATTAAAAATTGGCTAGCTTGAATATAAGTGAAGCATTTAGATTTGTAAGGACAGGTGAAGCATATACAGTGGATATAAAAAGTTTACTCAACCTTGGTAAAATGCCAGGTTTTTCTGATATTAAAAAATGAGACCACAATAAATAATTTCTAAAGATTTCTCACCTTTAATGTGACCTATAACCTGTACAATTCAATTGAAAAACAAAAAAATCTGTTAGGGGAACAAATATAAAAAATAAAAAAGGTATAATACGCTGGTTGCATAAGTGTGCACACCCTTAAACTAATACTTTCTTGTCTATGCACACCCTTAAACTAATATTTTGTTGAAGCACCTTTTGATTTAATTACAACATTCAGTCTTCTTGGGTAGGAGTCTATCAGCATGGCACATCTTGACTTGGCAGTATTTCCCCAGTCTTCCTTGCAAAATCACTCCAAATCTATAAGATTGTGAGGGCATCCTCTTCTGCACAGCCCTCTTCATGTCACTCCACAGATTTTCTATTGGATTTAGGTCTGGGGTCTGGCTGGGCCATTCCAAAACCTTAATTTTCTTCCGGTAAAGCCATTCTTTTTTTGATTTGGATGTATGTTTGGGGTCATTGTCATGTTGAAAGATGAAATTCCTCTTCATCTTCAGCTTTCTAGCAGACACCTGAAGGTTTTGAGCCAAAAGTGACTGGTATTTGGAACTGTTTATAATTCCCTGCACCTTTACAAAAGCCCCAGTTCCAGCTGAAGAAAAGCAACCCAAAGCATGATACTGCCACCACAATGCTTCACTGTGGGGATAGTGTTCTTTTGGTGATGCAGAGTGTTGTTTTTGCGCCAAACATACCTTTTGTAATTGTGGCCAAAAAGTTCAACCTTGGTCTCATCAGATCATAACACATTTTCCAAATGCTTTTGTGAGACTTGATGTACTGTTTTGCAAATTTTAGCCAGGTCTGGATGTTTTTCTGTGTAAGAAAAGGCTTCTGTCTTGAAACCCTACCCCATAGTCCAGACATATGGAGAATATGGGAGATTTTTTGTCACATGTAGAACACAACCAGTACTTGGCAAGAAATTCCTGCAGCTCCTTAAGTGTTGCTCCAGGTCTCTTGGCAACCTCCCTAACCAGTTTTCATCTTGCCTTTTCATACATTTGGAGGGACGTCCAGTTCTGTGCAATGTCACTGTTGTCCCATATTTTCTCCACTTTTTGATGACTGTCTTCACTGTGTTCCATGGTATATCCAATGCTGTGGACATTTTTTGTACCCTTCTCCTGATTGATACCTTTCAACAATGAAATCCCTTTGATGCTTTGTAAGCTCTTTGCAAACCATGACTTTTGCTATAGCAAGGGAACTGAGTAAATGTCAGGAATATCCTACTAGGACAGCTGAACTTTATTTGGGGTTAATCAGAGTCATTTTAATTGATGGCAGGTGTGTACCCAAGAAGACTGAATGCTGTAATTAAATCAAAAGGTGCTTCAACAAAGTATTAGTTGAAGGATGTGCACACACAACAAAGTATTAGTTTAAGGGTGTGCACACTTATACAACCAACGTATTGTACATTTTTTTTATTTTTGATATTTTTTCCTCTAACAGATTCATTTGTTTTTCAATTGAATTGTATAGGTTATATGTCACAATAAAGGTGAGAAACATTTTGAAATTATTTATTATGGTCTAATTTTTTATATCACAAAACCCTGACATTTTAACAGGGGTGTGTAAAGTTTTTATATCCACTGTAACAGGGATGGAAGTAAATAAGTTGAGGAAATATTTTTTCTTGTTGTGTTGGTAAGGTACTGCTTGGTTATGTAAAGGAAACTTAGTTTCTGGTGAGTCTTTTTAAAGGTTTAAAGTACATGTAGATCTAATTTAAGATTGCCATCTATTAGTATGCCAAGTAATTTAGTATGGGTTACTAGTTTGATTGTAGTATTGTTTGTGTATGTGACCATGAAAGTTTGTTTTTGGTTTGGGTAGTGTTTTAAGGTAAAGAGTATCAATTTTGTTTTATTGGGATTTAGGAGTAGGTTTAACATTTTTAGCTAGGTTTCAATAGAAGAGAAAGAAGTTTGGGTGATTTCCTGCACTTTGGATAATGTTGGGGCTGTACATATTAAAGCTGAATCATCTACACATTGTACTATCTTTGCACCATCTGTGGCATGTAAAGCTTGTTAATGAAGATATTAAAGATTAGGGATCCTAGTATGGAGCCCTGCAGGACTCCTACTGTGACGGGGACAGAGGGTGGAAAATCTTATTTCCATTTAACTGTTTGTTGTCTTCCAGAGGCTACTTTCTAAATTTTCTCTCTTTCCCTTTCTAACCTTTACTACTGCTATTTCTGATGCCAGATGTATATCACTAGCTAACAGGGTATCCCTTTTCCTAGAGCCCTTCTTTTCTGCTGATTGCCATCTGATCCTAAATTATCATCTTGTCTATTAGATTTAGTTTCCTCTTGTAAAGAGCTCAAAATCAGTTCTTCTTTTCCTCTGATTTAGATGCAGATTTTCATACTTGACACCCCACGTGCCCCCCCCCCCCCGATTCTACAGCTGTTATATGCTTCTAGTTCTTTTAAACATTTAACTTGCATTTTATCTAATTGTGGGGTTCTTTAATACTGACATTTTGATATCATTCTTTGGCTTGCATTCCTTTTTACATGTCTGTCCATTTATACTTTTATTGTTCATCCAGTTAATATCTGCTTTTGTTTGACAATATTCCTGTGCTATTTTTTTTTGTGTCCAGCATCCTTGTGCCTTTTTAATGAGATGGACATAAAATTAAAGGTCATTTTTACCCTGGTCTCAAGTGCTTCTCATCACACGTTGATTTTTCTTTCATTTATCCTATGTCCACAAATATGACATACAAATAAAACATAATTTGGTTTACTTTTTTTATTCCCTGCCTACATCTGATTTTGTAGTTTCCTTATACACCATTTTGCTTTCTATGAAACACCATTATGTTTTTTCTGGTATTCATCTTCGTATACATTAAATTGTAAGGTTTGTCTTTAGCTTGGACACATCAATGAGAAGTGGGAGATGTAACTACAGCTAAGGCATTTACTGTTAGGTCATTGATCCTAGCTACAGGTTCAAGAAAAAAAAGTGTGACACTAGGGGCCAGATTTTAAATGAGTTGCTCTCAGAGTACGTCTGCCGTGATTCCGAAAGACTTGCTCTTAGTGTAAGTGACTTGCTTCAGTGTAAGGCCTATCTAAAAACAAGGTTAAATAGGGAGCCAGATTACAAAACAGCTGATCTCAGCCTGCTTTCAGTGTAAGTGGTCACTTAAACTGACAGCAAGTCTTTTGGAATCAGGGCCTGGGTAATGGCTGCCATCTTAATGCTCAGCTTCATAACTCAACTAAATAGACTGTGTCTTGAAATAACAATTATGAGTCACAAAAAAATCAATTGTCAGCTACACTTTAAGACCGCTTTTGTATATACTTATCGATATCTGTGTGTGTGTGTGTGTGTGTGTGTGTGTGTGTGTGTGTGTGTGTGTGTGTGTGTGTGTGTGTGTGTGCGTGCGTGCGTGTGTGTGTGTGTGTGTGTGTTTGTACGTGTGTGTGTGTGTGTGTGTGCGTGTGTGTGTGTGTGTGTTTATATATATATATATATATATATATATATATATATATATATATATATATATATATATATATATATATATATATATGTGTATATATATATATATATATATATATATATATATATATATATATATATATATATATATATATAAAATTATGTATGGATCCCTATCAGTTGATTGAGGTTTCAGAAATTCAAACTCCATATGGTCTATGAAACCTCAAAGCTTTTGAATGGAGATTGCAGTACAGCAAGGATCAGGAAATGTACCCTTTTCCTCATTGTAGTGTGATCTCGGAGTTGGTATATATTAATTTTCAGGGGGTTGGGGGTCCAGGGGGGCTTGCCCCCTTTCAAAAATGTAAAAAAGAAGAAGGTAGATTTTTTTTTTTTTTTGGATGTTCGAGTTTTTGGAAACTCAATCATATGGTCTCTTTGACGTTTCCGAAAAGTCGATAGTCTGTCATAGACCCAGCTCTCTCTCTCTCTTTCTTTCTTGCTCTGTGAATACAAATATATATATATATATATATATATATATATATATATATAAAATGCTGCTAAAGTATAGCAATTAATGAAAATCAAAGGAAAACTTTGAAAAAAAAAAGATCTCACTCTTGCAAGCATAGATACAAAAGTTAAAAATCACAGTACTTTCCCTGTAAATCATTGAAGAGATATGGCTATCATTAATGTTCTTCTCTCAGAGAAGTGCATTGTTTATCTGTACAAAATTACTTCAGAGAGAAAGGCCTTGACTACAATGTGAAATGATGTCAGCCTGGCAGTCACCATCATGCCATTCTGGCTATAATAGATTACACAATAACAAAAGTAACTTACAGCAGTGTTTATAACTGTGGTATGCAATTGCACAAGGCTACTAAACTGAGAATCCTGCTTACATAACTTTGTATCTGCAATAGTGCAAGTACAAAGTAGGTGAATGTGTCCAAGTGTCTACTGTTATCCACAAATGTGTGAATCAAGGAGAAAAGTGTGGATGTAGGGCACAGAGTTATGGGATTATGAGTGCATACATATGACTATGAAATAAGCACACCAGTGTCACATATCCCAGAAGTAGTGATGTGCAGCACAGCCCAACGTAGCTGAGCCTGACATCATCATCACATGAAATGGCAGTAATTAAAGCAATGCTTTAAATAAAGGGCTGCATAGGTATATCCAGTGATTGTCAACAGTGCATAAAAGCACACTGCCTTCAACTGCACTTGTCCCATCCCAACACAGTGATGACAGAGTCTTCCCACCAATAGGAGTGGAAATCCTCACTGGGTCTGTTCATTATAATATCATAAAAACTAAGGCTAGTGTCCAGGCATGGCCAGGGAGGCCGACTTTTCTCTGAATCACTTCTGACCATTCGTGAGTAGTAGCAGCACATAGAGTAAATGTTTGCAACTCCCTTCATCCTCCCTGCTATAGTCCCTATGTTACAAAAAAGAATCAATACTGTGTAACTCTGCTGTTTATAGTACTAATCCGTATGTTGAGTGTATATAATGTTAATAAGTTTGATATCCACAAACATCAGCAGTCTTTGAACATGCTGAGAATTAATATAATAGTTGCATAACATGAGTTAGAGCCATTATTCACACGTTACTCTTTATGACTTGTCCCAAATGCTCCGGGATACCTGGACGACATCTTCATCCTCATCAGTGGAGATGAGCGAGACAGTGAATATGTGTTGGAATATTTCAACAGCACTACGCATTTCCTACAATTCACTTCTACATTTAACACTGATACTATAGCGTACCTAGATATTTTCCTAGTGAAAAATTACACTATTAATAGTTATGTAGCAAGGATATTTAGGAAAAACACATATTCCAATACGTTCCTCCATTTCACCAGTAGCCATCCCTTTCATCAAAAGAGGTCAGTCATTAAGGGCCAGTTAGTGAGGGCCTCTAGAATGACCAGTTTGGATGAAGACTTTTCTGATGAATGTGCCATTTTAAAAAGCATGTTTTTGCACCGTGGATTCCCAGAGCCCCTCTTGAATGCCCTTATCCAAGAGGTTACAACTAAGAGAGTGGATAGGGTATACATCCCTTTACTTAGTGCTAAACCCCTACTAACACCATCTAGTATGCACAATGTAGTGGAAGAATATTCAGACACCACTAGTAGAGCATTGGTTAGTGAGGACAAGAATGTCACATTGTCCTTCATCTCTACATTCAGTTCACACAGTTACTCATGTTTGGACAAATTACAGAAAAATTGGGACCTGTTTAAGATGTACCCTAACATTTACGTTAAAGTAGGTGAGACCCCTAGAGTGACATTTAGAAGAGGGAAGAACCTTAAAACCCTCTTAGAACAGCAATACACCCCAGTAGTATGGAATATTGGGATGAATAAATGTCAAAATTGCAACTATTGTAAACTTGTAGAAGTCACTAATTCGTTTAAGGTTAATGGTACAACTTTTAAAT
Source organism: Protopterus annectens (assembly GCF_019279795.1). Taxonomy (NCBI): domain Eukaryota; kingdom Metazoa; phylum Chordata; order Ceratodontiformes; family Protopteridae; genus Protopterus; species Protopterus annectens. The sequence goes on from NC_056737.1 coordinate 266,750,589, forward strand.
TGAAAGGCAGATTCAACTGTAATTCGTCTTTTGTAGTTTACTTGGCTAGGTGTACATTCTGTCCTGCTTTCTATATAGGAAAGACAGAGCGGAGGCTCCGTGACAGAATTTATGAACACCAATATGCTACGAATAAATGTAAACTGGAGAATGCGCTAGCTAAGCACACCATTTCTAATAAAGAACATGCTTTTAAATTTATTATCATTGATCAAGCCAAGTATGACAGTAGGGGTGGCCCTAGACCACTCAAACGTGAAGAACTTGAATTAGTCTGGCAAGTGAGGCTGAATGCCTACAATTTTCCTGGGTTGAATGATTCATGCTCTGTTAGTAGCATTCTCAAACTAAAGAGCTTGCAGAGATGAGTCACATTTTGTTAAAAACTTATTTCTGTCAATGGTTGGGTTATACAAAATAACTTTTAATGTTTTTACCTTTGTGTATTGTGGTCACTGTCATAGACATGTTTACATACTTTAATGTTGTTGTTTTATTACTGGTTATCAGCAGTTGTCACTTTAATTTTAAAGTTTGTTTACTTAAGTAGAACAAAGTGATGCAATTGTTGAATGCTGATCACCTGTCTTACTTATAAGGAAGTTTTTTTTATTGCTGTAACTGTTTCTGAAGAAGTTTGCTGTCAGGCTGACGAAAAGCGCTTTAAACAGTGGAATAAATAGTGTTATTTGACTCTTCTCGGACTGTGTTGCTGGTTTTTCGAACCTGTTTTTGGATTTATTTTGTCCCAAATGTCTACCTAACCAGTGTGAAGACATTCCAATCAAAGCCAAGACTGTCATCTATGTGTGCCTTAGTCCTTCAAGACCATGTTTATTTTCAGAATACGAGCATCATTTTGTAATCAAAGTTCTCAGAATTTCTCCTGAGGCAAAGATTCCACATTTTGTTACACTAAGCATGAGACTGCTGCCAAATTGTCATACGTGTACAGTATCTCTTTGCTTCTATGTTGAAGGTAAGAGCACTTCACACCTTACAGTCATCTGTAGAGTTTGTCATTCACAGGTGACTTCCCACTTTTACTTATGAAAAAAAAAATACTAAAAGTTACTAAACAGTAAGAAACACAACACTGAGCCATTTGGTACTCCAAAAGTTATGTGTGGCATGTCTGAAATTATCTCCCCCATTCTACTATTTAACCAATTTGTGACTCAATTAATTGCATAGAAGTTTATTTATTTATCTATTTATTTATTTATTTGACATTTGTTTACCGGGATGGTCCGACTGGGTCAGAAAGAATCCATTTTCAGTAGAGGCCCAGGAAGAAAAGCTCCAATTACAGAGATATACAAACTTTGTACAAATAAAAATACTGACCGCCAACAATCCGTTGTATGGCAGAATGACATATCTCCCCAACTACCTGTCTGTATAGGGGTTCCCCAAGGATCCATCCTTGGACCCCTACTCTCCTCTATTTTCACCAATGATCTAGCCTCTGCCACCAAACATGGCACACTCATACAATATGCAGATGACTCAACCATCATCTGCTCAGCCCAGTCCCTACCCAAACTGCAAAAAGTCACACAGGAGGTCTTTTCCTCTGTTGAAACTTGTTTAGCTAATGCCCAATTAATACTCAACCCAAACAAATCTAAACTACTCATCTTCCAACCCACCAAACATACTCAGAACAACTCTCACTATAACATCACAGCAAACGATAATACCACTATACACCCAACAGAACACACCAAATTGCTAGGAATGGAAATAGACAATAAACTAAAATTTGACATTCACATATCCATGACCATAAAAAAGGTCCACAAAAAACTAGGAGCATTATACAGAAATAAGCAACTTCTCACCAAAGCAGCAAAGATTTCAGTAGCAAATTCCCTCCTTATCTCCACCCTACTTTATGCCTCTCCAATATATACCAACCTAAGGTAATGCGATCTAAACAAGCTAGAGACCTGCTACAACAAAATCACCAAATTCTCCACAGGGGCATCTACCATAGTCATCACTGTCTCTCACTTGCTGAACTGGCTGGCTTGAACTCCCTCATCTCCTTCAATGGTATCAACTCACACTCGCCCACAAACTAGTAAACCATCCACTAAATGTCCCATCCCTACAGAATCTACTCCAACCCTATCACACCACCAGACCACTAAGATCCAACATCAAAAATCACTTGCAGATCACTAAAGCCAATAACTCTGCTGGTGAAGCAGTATTCTCTTGCTCCATAGCCAAATGATGGAACTCCCTCCCACCCACAATTACCTCCATACCATCATGCACCCACTTGAAAACTTTACTAAAAGCGCACCTAAAAACATGCTGGCTATGCCATTGCAACTCCCACTCTAATATCACCCACCCCATCCACCCACTACCTTTCTTTCCACCCCACTAACTACCTTGATTATAGCAAGCTTGGATGCTCATAAGTCTACTACTTATTATACAGCAGGAACTTCTTATTGTAACAATTGTTAATGTCTGTTATGTACTTCACAGATGATAAAGATTCTAGTTGTCTACTGATGTACTATGTTCTTCATCTGTAACTATGTTTGTAATTGTTATTTGCTATGTTAATCAAATTGTTAATTGCTATGTAAATCCAATGTAACTACTGTCTGTATATTTTAAGTGTGGAGCTTTTCTCCCTGGTCCTCTGCTGAAAATGGACCTATGTCCAGTCGGACACTCCTGGTCAACAAATGTAAATAAAATAAAATAAATATAGAAACATGGTAATTACTTGAGTTGCAAGAAGTGGATACATAGTTACAAATAACATAACATTATAAAGAAACATGGTAATTACAAGAGCTCTGAGAAGTTAGCACATTGCTGTGAGGTAATTGGTAACTAGTCATTATATTTCAGTATTTACAAGTAAAAGATAGTTTGATGAAGTACAGGAGGAGAGATGGGGAGAGATATTCAGTGTAGCCTGAAATGGCAAAGAGGTTAGCCAGTCCAATATACCCTGCACACAGGATTATGCCAAAAGCTTTTACTAGATTTAAATATTTTAGATAACCTCCATGTCCAGTGGCAACTAATTGCCAAAGAATGCTATCAAGTTTAGAAAGCTGGCTTATCCCTTCATGAACCAGTATTATTGTTGATTAAGGAACATTTCTTTGTAATAGATATATACATATACTTTATATCTTTTACATAGTAAAAATACTAAACCGAGGAGACTGAATCCAAAGTATCCTCCTTTTGTGAACAGTAAGATCACAAAGCATCATGTATATCTCAGTTTCTCACTTGCAATACCTTAAAATGTGCTTATTGCATGTAATCTAACAAGGCAGAAGCTCAAAACAAAAGTTTTTTGGCCAAGCCCACCACCACCTTCTTCTTGGGGACAGCCACCTCCACTCTCCCAAACGTACATATGCCACTGCCACAGTCCCACAACACTGAGGAAGGGAGATCCCAGTACACAGCAGTTATAATGAATGACTTGTTTGAGTAATATGCACAATCAGATGTTTTGTTATCGCTCTGCATGTCATCACATTTCCAGTGCACAGCAATTTTAATGAACTGTTAAAAATATTGTTTTGTTTGGAACTCTATACTGGGTGTTTACCAATTTGTTTTTTTGCATTTTTTTTGGTAAAAAACTATTGTAAGAGTTCTAAAAATGTTATTTTTGTTTTTTTGTGTAGGAACTCCCTGGAATATTATTGTGTCCGTGGTGTTTTTGATTTAATTCAAGGCCGTTTTCACAACATCTTCTTTTACAGTTTTTTATTACTGATTTATTTTATCTAAAGAAACATTAATTAGAGCAGGCACAGTCTATGGAGAACAAATCTACAGCCATCTTGTAGACTATTACAGTGTATTTAACAGGTAATTTAATACAAATGTTTTTGAAGGGGAGACCACTGCACCTCCCCCGTAGTGTGGTAGATTTGCATCCATGCCCATGATCTGTAATTATATTTCTTCTGAGGGAAGTACAACTCAAAAGTTGCTTCCCTTTTCAATGAGTTGCTTGTACATCAGAGATGGTATATTTAGAGACTGCAGGTGCTGGAGCAGGGCCTGCAAATCAGCAGTACAGAGGGTGCAACATCCCATAAAAATACTGTGTGGTAGTGTTTTCTTAGTTACTGCTGTGGTCAGCTGGAACACTGGTATTCTGTAACTGGTAAATTAGGCTCCAATGAGGCAGACCTCAGTACTGTCAAGTAGACCTATATTATTTGCAAGTTCTAAGCCCATTTCTATCATTTTATATGCTATGTTATTTCTTTGGCATGCGTTTACTGTCTGTCAGCTGCGTTATTCTCTTCTATAGCTGTAACTTCCTTCCAGCACTACCTGACAGGACTTGGAAGATCCAAGGTGACCAGTGGTGTTGCACTAGTTGAGGCTGCTGCTAGTGGTCTGGTAAGGAGGCTCAGAGCAGAGCCAGCAGCATATGTGGGTTGGAACCCCACGGCCTTTTCACCTAAACCCTAACCATAGTGTGCTGATGTTGTAATATTAGGCTTTGCAGGCAGAAAATGTGACTGTCCTAAACCCTAGAGTAGCCACTGTCTTCTTGGCCATCTCACACACTTAGCTCAGTGAGATTCACCCCTGCCAGTAATCCTCATCTCCCAGAATGGGTACACTCATCTTCTCTGTCAGCTTTGTCAAATGCCCAACTTGCTATTCAATCTCATGTCATCTGGGCCATAGTCAGGACTTTAGCAGTCTGTGTTACTACTGCTATTTTAAAGTCTAACTTAAGCTACGTGAAAGTATTCACCTTTATAGGGAGAAACTGTTCCATTGTCTTTTAGCAATATATTGCATTCATAATTTTTACCCTTCACCTTTTTACAGAGTTGAAGGAAAGCTTTATTATTGTCCTTAGCTTTGATATCTATGCTTGTTTCTTTATTTGTTTTAATACCTTGTTAACTTTAATTAGATGTTATTCTACACTGTTTAGTCTAGTTTTACTCTTTATTGGAATGTTTCTGTTACAGACTGTTGTTATGATTCTGGGATTATGAACAGGATTTTGCTCACTAAGGCTTGTTCTCATCAATCATGTTTTGTTTTCACATACACCTGCACAATTTTTGCAAACACCACAAGGGTCTGCTCAGCTGGCTATTTGATCTGATGAAGCACAGCACCTTGGTGAAAGCAACGAGCTTTCCCGCAACAACCAATCCACATTTTTTTTCCTTCTTTCTAAATTCAGGTGCCAGAATCAGATCCTATTACCTCTACCATTCCTTGCTCATTTCCCAACTCCACCCTCACCACAGAATGACCCTGGTACCTCCCTCTCTGCTATAACAACCTGACTGACTAGTACATCACTTTTTCGAGTTTTGGGGTGGGAAGTTGCTTTTTACTGATATTGCTAGAATATAGCTTGAATTTATCTCTATTCAATTAAGAAATACTGTTAGGAAATGCTATTATTCTGGCATTAACATTGATCTGAAAACAGTTTTGAAAATAGTTTAGTAGATGAAAGTGCTTATCTTTCATTTTAATGTCTCAGTAAGGTTTTCTTTTAGTTAATTCACATTGTGTTTTTATTTCTTTTTTTTAAGGTATGTTGCCTTTTTATATTTATGACTTAGAAAAAACAATTTTCCAGTGAATTTATTTATTATGTGGTTGAGTACATAGGTTCATAGGTTCATAAGCATGTACTAGGCTAACAATCACTGAGACCTTTGTAAGTATAGACATGTGTCTGTAATCTCTGACAAGTTCTGGTACCCTTGGCAGTGTAAGCAGGGGTTTGGCAGATGAAACATTTACAAGCAGGAGCCTGAAAGATGAGTCATTTATGGGCTGCCTGTGTCCATTAAATACATAGGTTCCAAACCAGGGGTTCATTTCTGGTTCCCAACTCAGTTGTCCAAGTTACATTTGAATTGGCTTAAGGGAGGAACTCTGCTTCACATGGATTGGGACATGTTCATGTGAAGGGGTAGTCTTTGGGATACATACCTGCCTCTCTCTCTCATTAGCAGGACCTGATTATATCACAGGCAAGGTTTAAGTCATTAGAATGGGTAATTCTGGGGATGTTTGTTTGTGGATATGCAGGAGGTCAATCAGAGAGTGTGGTCTGATGTATGCCAGGGATAGATCTCCCTTGAGAAGTCTAAAGAAGACAGAATGTAGGGATACAGCTTTGAGGCAGTCTGCACAGTACATGTTATTTATGCCCTGTATTCTTATAGTAAGGAACCACTGTGGATGTTCCACTTGCTGGATATGCCTGGTTAGGTACATACCAAAGGGGCTACTCAATGAGCAGTCTAATGAGTGCTGAATACAGTGGAACAATGACCTCATTGGACCTTGATACCATACCTTTGTTTAGAAGTTGCACAACATAAAATGATTACCTCACTACAGTAGACACATGATAGTCAAAGCCTATAATACTGTGTTCTCAAGTCCTTGACTACTGGGCCAACTCTTAGGGTTATTTAGTCAACATGGTAGTTACCAGGTGTGGCTAACTTCCTAAAGTATACTGTTATGCGTTTCTTTTTTTAAACACCTTTACTAAATTATCACTTAAGACATAGGCAAACATACATTAAGTAAAAAGAAAACAAACCATTTTACCATGTTTCTATTTAAATACAATATACATCATATATATTTTCTTTTGATAATCAACATTGCAAAAATTCTGAATTCTTGCCTTCTCTTAAACCTCATTCCTCTTCATACTGAACATTATTCTGCATGTAGTGTTCCCACAGTTTCCATTTACTTCTATGTAATTTGCTCCTTTTCTTTTCTAAAGATTCCCTCTTCCAGTTCTTTTATCACTTTTATAATAATCAATACCACACGTACAGATGGTGTAGACTTTGATTTCCATTTCCTGGTAGTTGCTTTTTTGGCAGTAAACTTAATAAGGCCTTGCTATGTCTAGGCAATTCAGATCCTGTATTCCAGCCCAAAAGAATCATTTGCTTACTTACAGACATTATCTCACCCAGTATTTCTGATAGAGTACTCTGTAGGCAATTTTTAAAGTTTGCCAACTCATTATATTCCCAAAACATATGTTCCCAGTTACCTTTTTCTTCTCCATCACACCTCCAACATTTGCTATCTACCCAAGGAAAAATTCTTTGAGGTCTTCTTGGATATAAAATACCAATGCAAACCCTTCCAAGCAAAGAACCTAAACCTTCTGGACTTGGCTGCATACATGGCAGCTGTACATATCTACTTCTATCATTTTCATTTTGTAAATTGTTTTTAGAGTCTCATTTCCTAATATTTTATAACCTTTTTATAGTTATCATGCAATATTTTATATACCCTACTAATTATTCCTTTTAACTGCTGCTTCTATTTTAGATTTAACTAAAAACTCTGCCAAAGCAGGTCTTTCAGTTAAAATTCTCCTTTCCCTTTCTCCTTGCCTGTACTCTGAGATCAGGCCCTGGTATGGAAGGCAGTCTCTAGCCTGCAATCCAAATGTCTTCTTTGACTCAGCCCACCCAATTACCATTCCTGCTTGAGTTATTTGCTCCAAATATCTTGGGTCATTTGCCAGGTTTCTTCAGTAAATTCCAGCCCCCCCTCTTGCCACTTTCATTACCCCTACTTGAAGTCATCCCTATTTGCAAAATCTCCTTTCTCCATTCCCTCATTGGCTTAGTTCATAGAATATTGTCTCCTTCTTTATGAATATAATATTCTGCATGGTTGTTATTATTCTCCTTAAGGATCTGCATCCTACGTCTCACTGTCTCTCTCTCTCTCTCTCTCTCTGTTTCTTGAATTTCCCCCTTGCATCATCATCTTCACTTTCCACTTTGAATTATAACCTTCTGCTTATGTTATGTATATGAGCCTTATCTGTGCAGGTCTAAAATATCCCTTCCAAGCAGGCAAACCTAAACCACCTTGTTCTAAGGATCGACTTATCACACTTAACTCTTGCCCTCCTTTCCTGCCAGATAAATTCCTTCAATTCCCTATTTATTGTCTGCAGGTTTTATTTAGGTTGATAAAAGTATGTATGACCTGTATACAACTCTAAATGGACTAAAAACATTTTCACTGCTTATATTTTACTATCCATATCCATAAACAAAAGTTTCTAGTTTCTTAATTTTTGTATTTTTTGTTTATTATTCTTGTCCCACATACCCTTAGCTGCCATAGCAGAAGGCTTTTTACTTCATACTTCTAAATACTTCATCTTATCATGTTCTCATAAATATGGGTATTGCTGAATCAATTTGTGTGTGGGAACATAATTTACTGCTATAGCCTTTGTTTTATGTTCATTAATTTTATATCCTTAAATGACATGAAATAGTTTCAAAATGTTCCACAACACTGAGATGTCCTTTTATGGATTTATTCAGTACAAAAATTATCATCTGCAAATAAAGCCAACTTTTTTGATCGCCACACTATCCAGTTACATCCTTGTATTTTTGAGTCTCTTATCTTCTTTGCCAATGGCTATAAATATAAAGCAAATAACAAAAGAGAAATAGGACACCCCTGCCTGGTTCCTCTGTTTCAACCCAGCTTATCTGAGAAGACCCCTCTTATTTTAATTTTTGCTTCTGAGCCTTCATATATCTTAATTAATATTATCATTGCATCAGGCAATGCAAATGTTTCCAATGTCCTATTCATAAAATCAGGTTTACATTGGCAGATGCTTTCTCTGCATCAAGGCCATCCTCTCACAATAATCATTCTGAAATCCTTTCTTTATCTAGTTAACATGCGCAGTTCTTTTGAAATTTTTCTGCTGTAGCATAGCTATTTGCACTCTGCATTTTTAATATATTTCAATGCCCTTTCTTTTCGCACATCTGTGAGACCATTCATATTTAAAGATAATATGGAAAGTGTCATTATGATAAATTATTATTCCCACCTGTTATGTATAACAGTTTTTTAAATGTCCAGTTTCAGCTTACATGCATACAGTAATGTTTGGCAGGTTGATCTTTTATATAGTTGTTTCTTGAAATATCCATTTGAGCCTGTGTCACCTAAAAAAATAGTTTTGATGAAAACCCTAAGAAAAAAACACCTCCAGAACACCCCAAAACCTAGTAACTTAATACTAACACACACAAATATGTACAATTTCAAATAATGAAGTTTAGGCATCCTAATAGGAAAAGTCCTAGACTGACAGCCACACTCACAGGCTTGAATTAACCTATAATGAAGGTTATCCCTGCTAGGACACACAATACAGCCTGTGCTTCTACCTCCACTAAGTGATGTCTGTTTTTGTCTTATCTTTAGTCTTCTCCCAAGTGAAAAATAAAACTTGAATGCTTTCAGAAAACATTATCTCTTATCCATTAAAAAAATGTATTTTCAAATTTCATTTATCAAATTGTTTTCATAGAATCATAAGAACCAGGTACACAGTTGTTTACTATTACACATATTGGAATAAGTATTTATGTGCTAAAGAGAAATACTATTCAGTAATCATTATGTTCAGTGGTCTTTTATTTATTTGCTTCCCTTTAAAACTTGTTATTAATCAAGACAAGGGCCTTAATCCAGTTATTCCCCTATGCAAAAAGGTGTATCAATTTTACTTGTATCGTGGTGTTTTGTCTAGGCTTTCTTCTGCTTTTTAATATGGCAGTGCCTACATTTCTTAAAACTTAACAAGAAGAAAATTTTCCTCCAAATATTAATGACAGGAAGTAAGGCATATTCTTTGGAGCCCCCTACAAGTTTAACAAAGTCAAAAAAGTCAAATATTTCCAGGTTTTCTTGTAACATCATACTTCACAAATGTGATTATTGCTTTGCAATACTACATTTATTCATCAGTTTCCAAGTTGCTGTTTTTATTCCTGTTAATCTCCATCTCCCAAATCTAATCACTGGTTCATTTTCAAAGTACTCCTGTTTTTTCTAGCCAACTATTGTGCTTCATTGTGTCTCAGTCATTTTTCTTTAGAACATATACACATTTTCACTGGCATGGTCTCTCTATGGGCTTTATTATCAGTAAGAAGCAGAATCCTCTTCTTTTTGAAATCTTACTTTTTGTTGGACAAACTTGTACTTCCTCCTTAGCATGTTCTGCATCTAAAAATGGTTTTGAGCCTTCAGAAAAAAATACTCTGAAAATAGTTGAATACAGCAGCTTGAATCATACCCTGCTTTTCAACATTCCCTGATTGCTGGAACAAATTTATTCTTCTTCCATATCTCTCAACCTTCAAGCTCAAGAAATCTGGACAAAGCTCAACATAATGGGGATACAAAGGCTGAGAAATAGGGACAGATTTTTAAATATTGTCCTTATAAACACAGAATAATAGGGCATGTATTAAAATGCATTTTTAAAGGATATGAAGTCTGACACTCAAATGTATAGCATTATTTACTAATTTCATTCCTCAGATCATCTCAGTGATTTGCCAGAAAACCAAAGCTTTTATGAGGAACAGACTGAAATATTGAGGCAAAAGTCTGAACATTCTGCGACATTCTGGACAGTTGAGAGATGTGTCCTCTTCTGCCTGGTCTACAGTGAGTAATTCACTCAGCTGTCTCCAACTTTTAGTACTTTGCCCTTTTGCCACAGTTTTCTCAGAATCAACTCTTTCTGCTAGTAGGATTGCATCTTTACTATTAAAGGTATGGGTTGGTTTCTAACAGTCAGGTTTGGAGCATACTGAAGATGTGTCCTTTCAATTAACATCTCCTGCTGGGGAATGCCAGTCCAGTTGTTCATTTGTGCTTTCATAACATTAAAACAGACTGTTCCTTCCAGTTTCTCTGGTACAGCAGAAAATCTCAAGTTTTCCCTATGTGGTCTATCCTGTAATTCTACCATTTTTTTGAAACATCTCTTCTTGAGCAGTCTTATACTCAGCCAGCCTTTTTTGCATGTCAACCTCTGATTTTTACAGTATTATCAGCTTGTTTGAATATGTTTAAAGATTCTTCCATTTTTTCAGCCTTTTGTTATTTGAGTTGATAAACTCCTTCAGTGTTTTATCTTAAACAGCTTAGAGTACATTTGACTTATTTTTTCCTCTAGATTACTAGAAGTCATGACTTGCACCAAAACTGGAGCTTGAACTGCTATTTGCTGAACAGCTGCAGGATTCTTCCAAGCCAGTGTTTTTTCCTCACCAATTTGATTGATTTTCTTTCAGTTTCTCTGAATTTATTTTTTGCTGGCATCCACACAGTGCACTTACTAGCCAGTTACTGAGATTTCCACAAAAAAAGGCAAATTACACTAACTCTCTTTTCTGAGTTTCTTTTTTCACAGTGGGAGAGCTGAAATTAATATGTTACTCAGTGTAGCCATCTTGGAAGTCTCCTGTACATTCTTTTCTGAAATTTACAAAGACTCATTACTGAGTATATTTCAATGGAGACAAACTGTCTGCAGGTACAAGCAATTAATCTTGAGAATTCTGAGTATTCTTTGCTGACAGTGATGCAAAATTTAAAGGTACAATGGCAAGTAGTTCAGTGAAAAAATAAGTTTTAAATTATGGAAAGTAAATAAGATATAACAGCCTATCTAGCAGCCTTAATACTTTAATGCAGTTACTAGAACAATGTACAGTTTAGTTTCATTTAAAGATAGCCAGTGTACTTTTTCTTAGTGCTAAAGTTAATATTTTCTGAAAGAATACTAGCTATTTTTCATATCTGGAAGGGGGAAAGAGATAAAACAAGAACAGACAGCAGTTGGTGTAAATGGGAGAAAAGGCTGTAGCATGCACTTCAATATGGGCTAACTTAATTTTAGGTTAGATAATGCCTGTAGGTGCAGCTATCAATTTGGAGCAACTGTTTCCTTCTAGAGCTTTGCACTTCATGTTTTGAAGATGTACATTTGTTCCAAGTTAAAACAGAATGGAGTGTTATGTATTTAGTTTTGTTTCGACTTTCAACAAAAAGTTTTGAAAAATGTGACATAGGTTCAAATGGAGATGAGAAGAAACAACTGTACAAAATATCAGCCTACCAAACATTAGTAATATGCATGTAACACAAAAGCTGAAAATACACATTCAAAAAACTATCATGTATAATAAATGGGAACAATAGCTTTTTGTCATGGCTAAGCTGTCCATATTATCTTGGAATTTGATTGGCCTTACAGGAATAGATAAAAAGGAAAGCATACCAAATTATATTAAGAAATGCAGAGTAGAAATAATAATACTGCAGGTGACATATTTGGAAAGACATGAGCATGTGAATTTGACAAGGAGAGAATTTTGGAATGGAAATCCAGCAAAATATCAGGACAGAGGACAGCAGAAGCAATTACACTAATTGCTAGATGGGCTGCAATAGTGATAGATGAGGGAAACGATAAAAATGGTAGATTTGTGTTAGTAAGGGACTATTGGCAAGGAAGGAGGATTACAATGGCATGTATTTATATTCCACCAAAACCTCCTATTATAGAGCTTAAGAAAATGTTTGGAAAATAATCAGCTTTCAGCAGGGAATATTATTTATAAGTAGGGACTTGAATCTGATTTGCAATAGTGGGGATATATCAGGGAGACCTAGAAGGGACAATATAACAAAAGAAGGTAGATTTCTGAAGAAATTTAGGAAAATATTTGGTATGAAGATATGAATTCAGTAGTGGGAACTCAGACAGAATTTACATATAATTCCCCAAGGTACAATAAGTGGGCTAGACTAGATAGAAATTATATTTCATAGAAACATGTGCATTTAATTGAAAGCTTTGACGCACATCCAGTAACTATTTCTGATCATGCACCAATAAAAAAACTAAGATAAAATGCGGAGGAATTTAAGTAATGAGTAGTGAAAATTATTCAAGAGTTATTAGGGAAGATAGAAATACCTTCAGGAGTTATAGCTAGTGAATGTGGTACAATGAAATTGCAGTATAAAAACAGATTTAAAATAAAAGAGATATGGTTAAGAAGTAATAGAAATTACTTAGAGAGGTTGACAAATGTAAACTATTAAAAAATAAGGGGAATCTCACAGAAAAGAGAAGGATTAAATGCAGACTACTAAAGAGAAATTAGGTAGTATCTGGATAATATGCATGAGTTCAGAAACAGTGCAGTTAAACAACTCCAGAGCACAAAAACTTTTAGCTCAACAATTTAGGACACAGAACATTGAAAGGGTTGAAACCAAACTTAGGGAACAAATAACAATAAAAATAACCAGAGATCCTGTACAGGTTTTAGAAATATTCCAAAAAAAAAAATAATTAAAATGTATATAAAGAAAGGAAACATGGAAATCCAGAAACAGTACAAATGGAATTATTAACAGAAGACTTAATAACTCTAAGCTTCGAACTACATGAGACTCAACAACTAACAGTTAAGATAGGAGGTGATGAGATAAAAACAGTCATGTATAATCAATCTTCAGGAGAGTCTCAAAAACATATGGTACTCCTGAGGAAGTTTGAAATTAGGAGGGAAAAAAGCAATGGAGATCTGGAAGATTTTGTTTAACAGCATTTTAACAGGATGGGGAAGCACCAACATCTTGAAAGAAAGCAGTGGCAGCTGCCTTACCTAAAGATGGTAAAGACCCTTCAGACCTAGCTTCATGGAGACCTATTTCAAATTTAAACAATGATTATAAAGGTTTTTATGTTTACACTAGCTAAAAAAAGGGGGCAAACATTTGACAACATTAACAGAACAATGATGATCTAGATGGAAGAAGAATGTTAGAAAATACCTCTGCTGTTGGTTAGTCTTGATTGAGAGAAAGCGTCTTTGCTAAAGAAAAGATGAAAATGCTTTGATTTTAGTTAAGTGATTATGTTTTATTGTTTTACTATTTTACATTAAAGTTGAGTGTCTGACTGAACAACTAATTTATTGTGGTGTTTGTGGTTAACTCCTTTTCTGGTGCTTATTTCTTTTTGGATGAACAAGATTTATTAAGCACTGTCTCTACGTATTTTTTTATTTCCATCTTGATTCATATGATATATTAAGCCATTAATGTTATTTCTTTAATGACAGCTGAAGTAGTATATAAATCATTATCAGGAAAATCTATGCCCCATTATTACTATGCCAATTAAAGGGCATCATTGGTTTATTCAGATACCAAAGAAATTTGAAAATAATACTATTTATCTTCTTTAAAAGGATTTTGGATAGAGTCAAGATTAATGACTGAATAAAAACAAAATCTTTAAGAGAATAACCATATTTTAAGTTAGACAATCTTCCATAGAAAATAAAAAATTATTCCAATTAGTAGTTAATTGTATAGTTTTATATATTGCATGTTTAAAATTAACTAATACCAAATCTTTACAATTTGATGTTATAATGATGCCAGGGTACTTAATTTCTTTTTCCAATTAAAATTACTATATTTTTAAATACAATATTTACTTTTAATTTCTTATTAATTAGTAATATATTTGTCTTATGATGATTAAATGTTAAACTTGAAATAATCTCAACATGCTTCATGGAACTAATTATGTCTCAATGAACTTTCTATATTACCTACTGTGAGAAGAATATCATCTGCAAAACATTGACTTTTTAAAATAAGATCATCTGCTAATGATATACCTCTAATATTTTCATATATATTTAGCAAAAGTCTCTATTACTAAAGCAAACAACAATAGTGACAATGGTCAGCCTTGTTTCATACCTTTCTGTAAATTAAAGGAGCTAGATTTAAAAGAACATATTTTAACAAAGGAATAAGAATTAATGTAAAGTTTAGTAATTAAAGATATGAACTCCATTGAAAAAATATATTTCTTAAGTACTTTAAATAGATAAAGACAATGTACTGAATCAAAAGCTTTATCAAAATCTAAACTTATAATTGAAAGTTATTTTTTGTTTTTATTGGCATGATCTATTAAAGTATTTAGTCTAATTGTATTATCGTGTACTTGTCTGTTTAGAATAAACCCAGTTTGATCATTATTAATTATTTTTTGGCAAAATTAAATTGATTCTATTAGCTGGTATATAGCTGAACATCTTATAATCAACATTAAGAAGAGAAATAGGATAAGAAGATTGTGAAGGGTATTTATTTTGTTTGAATACAGGCAATATGGGACAGTATCACCATGATGGAGGAACGTTAGATGTACTTTTAATATCTTTAAAAGCCTCTGCTATTATATTAACTACATTGTTTGGCAGTAGTTTATATAACTCTGGAATTATACCATCTAACCCATGTGCTTTATTATTCTTTATTTTTTTAATCTGGTCTTTAATTTCTTTTAGAGAAAATGGTATATCGATTATTTTAATTTGCTCATGTGTTCATTTTTATGTATATTATTCTTTAAAAATGTGTCTACTATATTGTCATTAACTAAATCCTTATTTTTATTATTTATATTCTCACAATATTTTCTAAAGCACTCAAGAATGTCCTTTATGTCTGTCTTTCTTTCATAACTATTATCAATTTGATAAGATATTTGTTTAATATGATTTAATCTACTCATTTTCTAGCTCTAATAGCTAGTTTATGTAGATTTGAGGGATTTGTTGAATAAATTTGAAGTTTTGTTTTTTTCTAAATTAATGGATACTTTATGATTTATGATTTCAACATATTCTATGTTTTAATTTTTTAATTCTACTTGAGTGTAAAATATCATTTGACTTTACACTTAAAGTTATTTAACTTAGCTTATAGAATATTCAGTTTCCGTATCCTAATCCTTTCTTTTACAGCTAGTCTATACTAATTTGTAATTATACTATTAATGTTAGCTTTTAATGAGTTCCATACAATAACATTTGAAATTTCACCATTCATATTTATTTCTAAAACATTATGTATCTCTTTTTAAAAACATTCCTTAAATCCTTAAATTTAAACAATATATGCTGTTAGTCTCTTACAATGTACAAAATTATTAGATTTGAACATAAGATTAAACATAATTGCATTATGGTAAGATAGTAGGCTATATATTATTCATAGGTTCATAGGTTCATACTAGGCTATCTGCCCTAGGGCATTTATAAGCCTAGCCCGAGTGTGTGTGACTTTCGCCACCCCTTGGAATGAGAATACTATGCCCATTTAGGGTTTAATTTACTGTGCCTCTGTCTAGTAGTGACACAGAAATGACCCCCGGGGTAAACCTACAATCTCCCATCCACTCGTCAAGATTTCTCTTGAAGAGAGTCAGTGAGGTGCCTGACATGGACTGGAATTCTGTTCCAGAATGTAGGGAGTCTCTGGGTTATGAATCTGTCCCTCCAGCACGTCCTATTTATCTCTGTGTCAAGGTTCAAATCTCTCACTCTTGTGGCTCTGGTGGATTTGGATTTTCTGAGGTGGAGCATGTCCATTAATTCTGGATTGGACATGGCCTTGTACGTCAGACATAGATCACCTCTGAGTAGGCGGTATGCAACTGAATAGAGCTGGAGTTTCTTCAGCCGGGCAGTATATCATATATGTTTGAGACCCTTGATCCTCTTGGTGAGGTACTTTTGGGGTCTTTCTAACTGCTGCAGGTGTCGGGTAAGGTACATCTCAAATCAGTGGCAGCTGGTGACTTCAAATCAAAGGGGGGCTGCAGGAGACAGCTAAGTGGGTGGGGCCAATGGGAAGGGGGTGTGACCAACTAGAAAGGGGTGGAGCTATACTCAAAACCATAAAAACTGTGTCTTGAATTAAATACACTGCCCTGGGTGCCAAACCATCACAGATTTAATTACCTTAAGTTGAGTGAGATGAAACAAATAAGAAAATGTAGCAGTAGCTAGAGGAGGTTTGTAAAGTAAACAATAGGAAAGCAACAGTAAAAGTACCTAACGATCTTCAAAAATCTTTATGTACAGTTGTTTAAATGTAAACACTTTTGTAACTAAGGAAATCTTGTCTACAATATCTGCTAGGGATTTCTCAAAATTAAGTACTTTTGGCAACAACTGGAAATAAGTAGTTGGTGACCTTAACAAAAAATATAAATCGAATTCTAAGAATTAAGATTACTGTCTATAATTAACTGTCCCAAGATAAACTATTAAATACAAAGTAGGCTTGTGATTGCTCTGTATGTCATTTCAATGAAAAAAAAAAAACCTTCAGCCTGAATGTTTGCTAACTTGCTACTACAAAATTTCTACTTAATGCACCTGGAACCCTGAAAAGAGTTATGACACTACCCTCTGGGCATACAGTGTTTGAGATGAGTTCAAATAGTGGTAAGCAGTGATGAGGAACGTGCTTACAGTCATTCACTGGTACTCTCAAAATATTTTGAAAATTCCCACAACCACCTTATTCTGAACAAATGAATGTTAGCAAGTCTAAAGCTGCAATAAGTCTTCCAGTGCAAGGAGCCCTTCACCCTATGACTTGACTTCAGACAGACTGACACAAAGTAATTCATTCATATAGGCAGTTTAAGTCAGCAGTCTCAGCAGGCAGCTGACCTGAACAACAAAACTGATATTATGCACATACTACTCAGCTCTGTGCACTCTTTTACCTCTGTTCAACACAGTGACACCCTTTTACACATTATGTGGGTTCTGACAAAGTAAAAGGAACAGTCATCAATGCGTTACATTCACAGGCACACACAAAGTGGAGTCTAACACTGAAACAGTGCTGTGATTATGGAACACATCTGGAGACTATTGTGCATTTAATTTGCTGCTTCTGCTACACACAACAGCTAGTTAATGGAAATAGTGGTGACTTTCAAAACTATACCCCCAACAGAAATTGTGATTTCATCATTTCTTCTACTATATGCACACAGTCCAAATCCTTAGTATGATGGGTCCATAATAAAACTGAAAAAGAAGGTAAGAAGAAATGGAACAACAACAAAACTAATTTAAAGCTGCTGTTGTGCCTTTTGGCTTTTCCCAGTTAGGGGTCGCCACAACAGAACTCCGGTCCGCTAATGACTGGCAGTAGATTTTTACATGCCGAGTTGCCAGCCCTGACACACAACCTTCAACGAAGGTATGCCCATTCATGCATGTCTCCACACAGAAGATGCTCTAGCTGAGAATCGAACAGGACAATGTCTTACTGTTAGATGACAACGCTACCGCAGCACCACCACCGCAATAAAGTAGTATTTGTAAACAAACCATCTCCATCACAAACTAGGTTGTATGCAGGGACTCGCTTTCTTTTTAAAAGTTGTCATGGCACCTAAAGTGCCCTTTTACCATAGAGATCAGCTTGACCTGTACTGGTCACTGAGACATTTCCAAATTATTCATTTGTTTGCTTGTTCATTTTCTGTTGCTGTATACCAGTCTAACTTATGTAGTCCTCCTACCATCTTATAGACCCATTTGTTTACCCATCAGGTACTGAGGCTTTTTGAGTCAGCTACTGGTAAGCCCTCAGATGCCCATTATTTTTGATTTTTTTCCCCTTTTCTCTGCATTGATGAGGCAATGCTGTATGTACAATTAATATAAAACCAACCACGCTGTGGTATCTTCATACCATTAACATTGCTATGTAGATGGCCTAGCACCACGCCAGCCAGCCACGGAGTATGCAGCCTGACAAATCAAATGTATTACCTACTATATAAACAGGTAGCACAGCCACTTTCTTATAGATTTATCACTTCTCTACCACTGAAACTGTACTACCTTTGGTTACCAGCTCAACACTAAGTCTTTTCACTTACAACATACAATTTTTTAACAATATATTCATGCTCCTTTCATACTATCAGGATTCTCCTCCTGGGGACTAAATTACGAACTGACTCCCACTGAATATGAGGTCACTACCAACATTTTGTAGCCCAAGCTTGCTGGGCAGCAATTCCCAAACACAATACAGCTCACTAGAAGTGGCTGGAGAGATGTGGACAGCCATTCTTCAGCAATGTTAACTCATTCCCTGTATACTTACTTTAATTCTGCTGCTGTACCTTGTTTTTTTCTTCTTTTCTTTCTTTTTTCTTGTTCTTCTGTTCTTCTTCCTTCGACCTTCTCTCGTAGCACACCCAAAATCCCGTCCGATTCCAATCGAATTCCAAAACCAAAAAAAAATATTAAAAAAGCCAAAAAGGTTAATCCACAAACTAGCTGACCAACAACTGACTGACTGATTCTCACTCTTTTCCCAGCACATAAAGCCCGGGAAGAGAGCGACAACCAATCAGCAGCATTTGCCCAGTAAGCACATCATGACGTGCCTGCGGACGTCACAGTCCATGCCCCTTCCATATCTATGCGGTTTATGTCTCAACCACATAGACTTCTGGGCATCACAATGATGCCTTCTTTGCTCCTCCGGGCTGCAATGAAAACATTGCAAGAATTTAAAAAAAAAAAAAAACGCTGTTGCGATTGAAGTGCGCAATGTGCATGCGCGTACTTTTTTTTTTTTACATTAAAAAAACAAACTAAAGTTAACTTCTAAACAACTAGGCAACTGAGCTGAGGGGGCTGCAGTCCGGCAGTCCGATGCCACGAGCCACCCCTGTCTCAAATGGGACATTGTACTCAGTTATGGGCCTGATGAGGGAAGAGTACAGGGGCACAATGACCTCTCTTGATCTAGATGTGAATCCTTTCATGATAAGGTGGGTAATATAGAAGGTCTTCCTAACCACCTTGGCAACGTGAGTGTCAAATGAGAGGTTACTGTCAACTTGGGTCCCTAGGTCCCTGATTACTTCTTCCATACTTAATGGATTTCCACCTATGTGGTAATTTGTAGGTACTTTGTTTTTCCCAAAGGGTATGACTATACATTTTTTGGTGTTCAGTTTAAGGCCATGGCTCTGGCACCAGTTATTCATTTCTATGAGGCCTTTCTGAAGGATGCTTGTGTCTGCTGGAGTATCAATTATGGTGCCAAGTTTTCAGTCATCTGCGAACTTTGTCAGCCACAGTCCTCCTATGCTTGCCTGCACCTCGGAAAAATAAATACCGAACAAGAGGGGTCCTAGGACCGAGCCCTGTTGGACACCGCTTGTGACTGGCTTAGAGTCTAACATGGCTTCAGCAATTCTGACTTTGTGGGTTCTGTCTTTGAGCCAGTTTGCAACCCATCTTATGACATATGGGTTTACATTTAAGTTGGTGAGCTTGTCTATGATGCCCGAGTGGGGTATTGTGTCAAAGGCTTTTGCAAGATCAAGGTAGGCTGTGTGAACTGCCTTACCCTCATCAATGGCCTTAGTGACTGTTTCAAAAAAGTCAACCAGGTTCAAAAGGCAGGATCTGCCCTTGACAAAGCCGAACTGGGTAGGATCCAGTGTCTGTAGGTCCCCAATGTCTTTGTTTATGAGTTCCATAATGATCCTCTCCATAGCTTTGCAGACCAGGCTCGTCAAGCTTATGGGGCGGTAATTTCCAGGGTCCGTAGAAGCACCTCCTTTGTGGAGTGGGAGCACTGTTGCTGTACACCATTCTTTGGGTACGTATCCTGTAGTAAGGCTAAGATTAAACAGCAGCCTTATGTGCGGGTTTAGTTCCTCTTGGAGTTCATGTAGCACGCAACCCGGGACACCGTCTGGTCCCATTGATGCTGTGTTTTTAGCTTTGGAGAGGGCGGCTCTCACCTGGGCATCTGAGATGTCAGGGAGGCTACACTCTGCTGGGATAGATATTTCTCCTTTTAGGGGGGAGGGGGGAGAGAAATTTGCACTGAACCTGTCTGCCAGTATGTTGGCAATGTCTGTGGGTTCAGTGTATTTTTTGTCATTTTGGACTAACTCTGAGCATATCTGGGAGTTTCCACCCAGGTTTCTAACATAACTTATTGAAACTTCATTCATATTTGAAAGTAAATGATTAGAAATAAAGACCTTATCTGTATTAGTTTGAGTTCTGTAGCTATAAAAATAATGAGTGTAATGAAGAGAGCTAAATATTTTTTAAATTACAAATATCTTTAAAGTTCATATAGTTGATAAAAAAATAGTAAATGTGTGGCTGATGATGTTAGTCTTGTTAGCTGTAGTATCTTTTTCAGACAAAACACAATTAAAATCACCATCTATAATGACTTCCCCTTCATATAATAAATTATAGTGTCAAAATGCTTTTTTGTTACTTTGGCTCCAGCTCCTGGAATCCAGTAAGAACTTACAAAAGTATAATATATTTTATTTATTTCAACTACAACAAGACATAACATACCATTATTATCTGAATGTGTATCAATTATTTTAGGCATTACAGCTGAATTCTTTCATAAAATGAGAGTGCCTCTCCTTTTAGCATTGAACTGAGAGATAGCTAGGATTGATTAATCTGTCATCATTGTCCTGCTAATATCATCATTAAGTGAATGAGTTTCTCGTAAAAGTACAATGTGAGCTTTATATAACTTTAGATACTTAATAAAGTACCCCTCTTTAGTGGACTGTTTGAGCTATTAATATTCAAAGACAAGTATTTGTAGTACATATTCTATAGTATTTGGATATGGGTAAAGTAAATAGATGAGAAACAAGTTTAAATGGTAAGAACAACACTGGAATACATTCATTTATGGGCAAAACTACTGTCACATTTAAACCCTTTAGAATATTAACATTTAAAAATCTAATTATGAAATAGAAAGTTCCTAGTTTGATGAAACAATCATACAAACTACTTTCCAACAACCCCATTAATCAATCTAAAAATCAATCAAATGTATCTACTTCTTAATAAAAGAATTGTATGTTAAAATACATTTGTGATAACAGCACTGTTTTGTATTTGTACTAAATGCTGTATTATATATATATATATTATTTGAACAACTGATTAACAGTTTTTACAAATTATATTTAATATATAGTAAAGCTTATATATACTATGTAAAAACTCCCTAACTTTCCCTGTTTATATTTTGAGTGGTTAATATGCGAATTAATGAAGGAAAACAAAAAAATTAATATCACCTTTCTAAGATCAAGTGTGTACTTAAAGAAATACATTAGAAATATCACTACATAATAATCTCATGTACTGCTTTAATTTAACTTCATGTGTGTTTAAAATATATTAATCTTAAACTTAGGTAAAATGCTGTTATGTATTTAATAGATATCTTGCTTTGTTTGAGAGAAATATCACAAAAGCTTCACTGCTTATTCCCAGGTTTTCTAAAATTAACCTTGCTTATCATACACAGTGAACTAAGTAACCTAAGCAGTATAAAGTTCAACAATTACCATATTACAATGGATACATTTCATATAAACCAAAGTGATCCAACTGCTAACTTTACTTATTAACTTATTCGCATACTATTGTTACTTATTTAATGGTATAATACTATCACTTGACAGTTAATATCTTTATTAAAACCTATTATCCCATTTCTATACACATGCTATGTGTGTGTGTGTGTGTGTGTGTGTGTGTGTGTGTGTGTGTGTGTGTGTGTGTGTGTGTGTGTGTGTGTGTATATATATATATATATATATATATATATATATGTGTGTGTGTGTGTGTGTGTGTGTGTGTGTGTGTTTGTGTGTGTGTATATAGAATTTCAATACATTAATTATATAACTATAACATAACTATATTTCTCAGCATTCCTATTAATATTAATAAAACTTAACCTTTCATTCTATCTAAATAATTATAATGTGTGTAATCTTCCTATTTATTTTAATAAAATAATACAACCCATACTTGTGACTCCTATGTATTAATGACTAATAATAATTACAACTTAAATAACTAATAAGTTAAAAACAAGCTTCTTTTAATGTATTACTGCAATTAAAATACACTGGACTTCTAATATTTCACATCATCTATTTTTTGTTTTGTAACTCTAAAATATAAAAAAAATAAAAGTTTCCAAGGTAGATTTCAATAACTTATTCTTTACCTATTAAATGGTAAAAGTTCTTATTAGACCCATTTTAATGTTCTATGCCCAGCATTTCCAGGTCAAAGATAAAAGTTAAAGGTCATTCACATCTTTAACTTGAAAATTTCCATTTAAAAGTGGTTGTTTATTTAAAACCTCAAATATGTGCTCGCACTCACTTTTTTAAAAGAAATGAATATCCAAAAATTCAACAAACAAGAAAACGCCACTCCTCAACCCTTATGCACACATGGAAATGCTTGAGGTTGTAACAGGTAAGCCTTGCTAACATTACAAGACACTTAGCTTATCTAAATTATTATTTTATTAAAAAAACACAACCATAAATTAAGTTTAAAATTATACCAAAGCAACACTCAAAGAAAAACAACATTTGCAGACAATATCACATATGTGGAGTCTCTCACAAGTATAAACTGGGAGTATAGCCAAAGAAGCAATACTTAAAAAATTAAAGAACTAATATTAAATAAAAGAATCACCTCAAACCAAGCACATAAAGACTAAAGCACCATAATTCCCAAGCATCAAGACACACAGCCATCAATGACAAACCAATTAAATAGAAAACAAGTCAGTCAGACTGACTTATTCAGATAGACAGCATACAAATTGTGACAGCCAGAAACACTCAAACCTCCACAAATTTCCCCATCCTTTTATAAAAACATACCAAACACTGGCAGTTATTTACATTTCTATATTATTTTAGGTAAAATGTACAGCATTTAAATACTGTTTCATATTTATATATTTATATACTAAAGAAAAGCAGTTTTACCATTGATTAATAATTAAAACTACAGCAATGTACATTGTGCCACTTGCTCTTCTTATTTTAGATAGAGCAAGTGAAAATTTGCAAAATAAAGTGTTTTACCTTGTGAATTGTAATATTTATATATTGATATCAAGCAGTACACATATATATCAAGGAAATAAAAACATAATCCAAACATAAATAATTTGTTCATTTGTCCCTCGGTTGTTTATTATTTTTGTTTTTAAAAGACCATCCATTTCTAGTAGCATTTCTCTTCAAGGAAGATAGACTCCAGTCCATTTCTTCAACTTTATCTATACGTTTGTTTTTCTGTGTGTATTCAAGAGCATCTTCTAAGGAGTTGAAAGTCTTCTGGCCATCAGGTAAAAACATTTTTATTTTAGCAGGAAAATATGTTGTGCTTTAATGCCATTTTTCTTTAAGCTTTTTATAAGAGGGACACAAGATTATTTTTTAGTCATAATAGATGAGGTCTCACTGTCAATTCTTATGTTATTTTCTTTTATATTAATGGAAGAGTTTGCACTTGCAGCTTTTAGAACTAAATCTTTATCTTGGCTAGAAAGAAATCTTACAATTACTGACCTTGGAGCTGGAGAGGTTTTTCTTTAAGGAAGTAAAATACTTCAGTCAAGTTTAGAGTACAACCAAGTGTTTAAAAACTGAACCATATTATCACCGTCTTCTTTTTCCAGATACCATATATTGTTATGTTGTTTCTTCTGGATCTACTTTCCAAGACTTCTATTTTCTCCATGTATAAATTGTTTTGTTAACTCATTCACTCCAGTGGAGCTCAGGAAGTTTGCCCTGTAAATTCCAATAGGCAGTGCATAAGCCTTTTGACAGAATCAAATTATGTCCTCACATTTCAAACAAATGTTCATATCTCTGTAAATGTAAGGGTTATGAAAGAAGTATAAATGGCAAACTCTTTAGCATGAACTTTTTTTTATACTGGTAGTATTCTTTAGGCTCTAGATCTTAAACTGAATTGTATAAGTCACAGTAAAGACAGTAACTATTATGTTTATAATATTTTGTAAACAACTTAAAATATCTTAGTAACCATTAAAGTTACCCACATACTGTCAGCAGTATTTTATCATCTAGCTGAGAGCTTTCATATGAGGCTAGGAAGTTCTGTCTGTGCTATTAGGTTGTTGAGATATTTAGAACAATCTGAAAATTTATATCTATATAAATTAATATCATAAAA
Source organism: Protopterus annectens (assembly GCF_019279795.1). NCBI lineage: Eukaryota > Metazoa > Chordata > Ceratodontiformes > Protopteridae > Protopterus > Protopterus annectens. The sequence continues at coordinate 266,775,440 of NC_056737.1, forward strand.
ATAATAGTTAATATCTAATTACTTGCACTAGACAGAGGTCAAACAGTAATGCAGTTCAGTTTGCCACTGTGTAAGCTTTAAGATGAAATCTTTTAAAACCTTGTTCATGGTATGGTTTTGGAATAATTGATGCAAATATGAACAAGCAATATTTGGTGCCTAGAGGCATCAGTAGGAGTTACCTGTAGATGCACCTGGAGGCGTCACTCAGATGTAATGAGTTAAAGAACAAATTCCATATGATTTTCATTCTCAGTCAAGCTTCCTCTATACATGAGATCTGAAGAGACTGCTGCTTAAACACTTCACTGAGTACAGCCACTTGTTTTTTACACTCATTTTTATGTTATCTATTTTATTCTCAAGATTATCCATTTTCAGTGAAAGATTGTATATGTTGTTGAGAATAGATTGAATGTCTTTTTCATTGGGAATCTTGAGAAATAGATTTAGAGTGGTTCATTTTGTATGAGGCAAGATCCTTAGTATTTCTTTGACTAGAAAATCTAATGTAGAATATTCAAAATGTAATTTTTTGAAGAAACTTATTTAAAAGTGTTAAATTATATATCCATCTTCTTTAAAAAATCTTTGAGTTTAGATTACGAATTACTGTCAGAATTATTAAAAAAGAAGCTGAGCAAAAGATTAGTGCTGTTAACTGCTCTCTATCTTAGCCATGCCCCTCAACCCCTGCTAAGTTTAATTCTGATGACTGCCAAAAAAGTAATTACTAGAAAATGGAAATTCTAAACCAAATGTACTAGAAGTAGTGAATATAGTAGCAGAGATTAAAAAACTAGAAGTGGGATCTTTAGGAAAGGGTAGGAGCAAATTACATAGAGAATGGGAATTGTGGGAACAATGTATGTAGAATAATGTTTTTGAGGAGGAATGAGGTTTAAGGGAAGGCAAGAATTGAATTAGCCTTGTAAAATTTGACTGTCAATGACTGGCTAGATTATAAATGATGTATAGTGTTTGCAGCTGAAAATATGTCAGTATGGTCTGTTTTCATTTATATAAATGTATGATTTTCTATATCATAAGTGATAATTCAGTAAAGATGTTTCTTGTTTTAAAAAATGCACAGCTGCCCTCAGCTGCAGATATTTCAAATCCAGTGAACATTTGCCAGTGGAAAACAAACAAGCTAATATCTTTGCCATTGTAAGAAGATTAGCATGTTCATGGTTTTCATCATTTTGTCTTATTTTTAAAGCTTACATGCCTACAAACACAGCTGTTTACCTCTTAAGCCAAAGGTAATAACCTAGACATTCCCCCTGTAAAACAAAAAGAGAAAATATCCTAATTCTACATATAATATAATCAGTCCATGCTTTTTACAACCCACCTCCACCCCAGCAGCCCAAGATCACACCATGACTGTTAAACTTGCTTTTGTCCTGCTGTTTTTCTCGTCTTTATTTCTTAGAACTAAAAAAGTACTTTACTTTAATATGTTTCTATTATTAAAAAAAATATTTAAAAAAATGACAGCACCCTGTGTGGTAGCGGCTGCATTGGCTTGTCAGAGAAATGTGCATTATTTGTGTAATTCTGCATCTAAATCAAGTAAAACAACTGAAACAGGGACAAAAGCATATGATAAGCTAACATACAGCAAGAAGAGACTTCAGGAAATTAATTTACAAAGTTCAATGTGCAATAATTTTGATGGAGTGCTGACTGCAGGGTCTACAAAGCCTAATACACTCCATGAGCTACTGGAGCTAGGAATTATATTGAAACACAATCCAAACTGCTCAGATAAGGTGGAATCAGTGGTTATTACTCAGGGAAGGAGAAGGAAAAGAAAGAGGTGTGAAAGAACTCATAACCGAGGATCCAGGGCTGGAATCATTACAAGATTAAGCGTTAACCCCTTCAGGCCTGCACTATCATCCATCCTACTGGCTAATGTTCACTCCCTGGAAAACAAAATGGACTACATAAGACTAGAACTAACTAACCAAAGCAAGGTGAGAAACTCTTGTGTATTTATCTTCACTGAGACTTGGCTGAGCTCTAGCATAAATGACAGTGGAGGGACTATCATTATTTCATGCAAATAGAATACAGTTTCTCTGTGAGAAAGCAAAGGGGGGTGGTGTCTGCAGCTATAGCAATAACAATTGGTGCACCAGCTGTGAGGTTGTAAAAACACACTGCTCTGAGGACCTAGAGTTTATGTCACTGAAATGCAGACCCTTCTACCTACCAAGGAAATTTAACAGTGTCAGCATCACAGCAGTATACATACCTTCCAGTGCCAACACAAACAAAGCACTAGCTAAACTGTATCAGTCTATAAATGATTTGCAAAATCAAAATCCTGATGGAGTACATATAATAGCAGGTAACTTCAATCAGGCAAACCTGAAAACAGTCCAACCTCAATACTTCCAATGTGTAGACTTTGCAACTAGAGGGGAGAATACACTGGACAAGGTCTATACAAATATTAAGCTAGCATTTAAGGCAGTACCTCACCACAACTTGGGTAACTCAGATCACCATGCTACCATCATACAGACCACTGCTGACCAGGGGAAACCATCAGTAAAGCAAGTGAGAGTATGGCCGGAGGGAGCAGTCTCAGCACTACAAGACTGTTTTGAGAGTATGGACTGGAACATCTTCAAGGAGGAGGTCACAGTAAATCAAACACATCAAGCTGGAGGAGTACACTGAATCAGTGATGGGTTACATCTCAAAATGTGTTGACGATGAGAAAGTCACCAAAAGCATCATCACAAGAGCCAACCAGAAACCCTGGCTAACAAGTGAAGTGTATGAGCTCCTGAAAGCAAGGAATGAGGCATTCAGATCTGGTGATAAAGAGGCTCTCAGATTGGCCCGATCTCAATTAAACAATGGTGTGAGGGAGGCCAAATGCTAATATGGTCAAAAGATCATGAGCCACTTCTTTGAACAAAAGGACCCCAGGCACCTGTAGCAGGGCATCCAATCTATAACAGATTACAGGTCCTCATCTTCACAGTGTGACGATGATGATGATACAGAATTCCTAAACAAGCTCAACATCTACTTCAGAAGGTTTGAGGAAGGGAACAAGACAGAAACAGAGAAAATCTCCAACAACTAGAGCAAGGAAGAGCTCAGCCTCAACCATGCTGATGTCAGAAGGACCCTATGAACAGTTAACCCCAGGAAAGCAGCTGGACCTGATAACATTCTTGGAAGATTGCTCAGACACTATGCAGACCAACTAACAAATGTACTCACAGACATCTTCAACAACTCAGTAAGTCAAGCCATTGTGCACAAATGCTTCAAGTACACAAACGTTATACCACTGCCAAAGATGTCACTATCTGCTAGCCTAAATAACTATCATCCCATTGCTCTCAACTCCATTGTGATGAAAAGCTTTGAGATACTGGTCAAATATGTAATAACATCCAAACTACCTGCAGACTCTGATCCACTCCAGTTTGCATACAGGCCCAGTCGCTCCACAGCTATTTCTTTGGCACTCCCCTTATCACTGGTCCACCTGGAGAACAAGAATAACTATGTCAGGTTACTTTTCATTGACCAGTTCAGCTTTCAATACAGTCATCCAGCAAAATCTGATCAGAAAGCTGGTTCAACTGGGCATCAGCACTCCACTATGTAACTGGATTCTGGACTTTCTTATAGATAGACCCCTGAAAGTGTGCATAGGCAAGAATACATTGGAGAGCATCACTCTGCACACTGGAGTCCCACAGTGATGTGTCCTAAGCCCCATGCTTTTCACCATACTAACACACAACTGTACTGTCAAGCACAGCTCAAACCATATCATCAAATTTGCAGATGATATGACAATTGTGGGCCTCATTAAGAATGATGACAAGACAGCCTACAGAGAGGAGGTGAATCAGTTCATAAGCTGGTGTTACAACAATAACCTTGCACTAAATATCGACAAGACCAAAGAAATAATTGTGGACTACAAGAAGAGCAACAGAGAGCACTCTCCACTCGTGATCAATGAAGAAACAGTTGGGAGGGTAAAAAGCACAACATTTCTAGAGGTGCACATTGCAAAAGACTTGACATGGTCAGCCAAAACAAATGCCATCATTAAGAAGGTGCACCAATGGCTTCACTTCTTGCAAAGGTTGAGGAGAGTAAACCTACCATCAACAGCTCTCACAACCTTCTACAGGGGCACCATTGAAAATATACTGACAAACAACTTTCCAGTATTATGGAAGCTGCTCTGCTTCTGAGCACCAGTCCCTCCAGTGGGTAGTGAAAATGGCTGAGAGGATTAACAGGAACTCCCTCCCATCCATACAAGACCTACACATGTCTAGATGTCTCAGCAGGGCAAGGAAAATAACCAGGGATAGTACTCAACCTGCTTACAAGCTGTTCTCACATTTAACATCAAGAAGGCACTTTCAATGCATATGCTGCAAAACCATGAGATTCACAAACAGCTTCTTTCCACTAGCCATCAGGTTACTGAACCCTAGGAGCAGTACCCTTCACACTGGACATTAAGGCAGTAATCCAGCAATACTGAAAAGTCTCTATAGTACAATATGTAACAAGGTCTTAACCTCACTCAGACAGCAAAGTCAGCAGTAATCAAATTAAACTGTCTTACTATGCAATATAAATGTAGGCATTAAATCAATAGTGAAAATAAACTAATAACCTACTAATGAGTGACAGTCTGTTAAATCAGTGCAATAATGCAAGTATTTATTACTGTTGTGTTTGTCTTCTTTGTCTATAGAATTTTGTGTATTATTGTCATGTTAAATGTAGTCTGTGTTTTGTATGCACATTGAGTCCGAAGAAATATAATTTTGCTTGGCTGTCACCTACATGAATCGAAGTGACAATAAAGTTTACTTTGACTTTTTATGCATTTCTTGATATTTAGTTTTAGTCTGTTCTGACACCAGTTATTTGTCTGTGTAAGCCCTTCTTGAACACTTCTTTTGTTCTGTCTGTGAACCAGCTGGCTATCCACCACATGACACAAGGATTTATACCTAACCTCCTGAGTTTGTCAACAATGCCTGACTGGGGTATTGTGTATCAAATGCCTTGTTCATGCCAAGGTAGGCAGTGTGAACCATTTAGCCCTTATCCATTGCTTTGGTTCCCTTCTCAAAGAAGTCCACCAGGCTGATTAGGCATGACCTTCCCTTGACAAAACCAGACTGGATTGGGTTCAGTGACTGCAGGTTTCCTATTTCATTACTGATCATTTTCATGATACTTCTTTCCACGGCTTTGCATATGTGACTAGCGACACCTATGGGTCTATAGTTTACATGGCTTCATAAATGGCGTGCCTTTGTGCAGAGGGATGACAGTTGCTGTTCTCCATTCATGAGGCACAAAGCCTGTTTGGAGGCTATAGTTAAATAGTGATTCCAGAGGACTTTGTAGGTCATGTTTCATACTATTTAGAAGGTATTCTTGGATAATATCAGGTCCCATTGATGCAGTGTTCTTGGCTTTAAGGAGAGCAGTGAGAATATGTTGAAGCTGAATTTACATTCCAGAAGGTTTGCCATATCTTCTGGCTCAGTGTAGGTGACTCCATTAATAATGAGCTGTGCACATAATTGTGTATTGCTTTAAGGTTGGGGAAATAGCTAAATAATGTCTTGTGAATATCCTTGGCCTAGGAGGCCATATTTTCCTCAAATTTGACTTTGGTAGACTTTATTTGTCTTCTGAGTTTTGTTTAGCCTTCTCTGACCACTACTTGCAGCTGACTGTGGCAACCAGTGGTTTATGCTGTGGGCTGACTGTTTCACTGGTAATGACTTTGCAATCACTGATTCTACCCAAACGCTCCTTACTTATTAGGAAGAAGTCTACTTGAGTTGCATGTTGACTACTCTTGAACATGATCTTGTGATTGTCTCTTACTGAAGCATGTGTTTGCCACCATCAAAACATTTGACAAACAGAAGTCTAGAATGTCATGTTATTCTTTATTCCTGTTGCCCCATCAATGTGGACCAAGGCAGTTCTCGTATCCTATTCTGTCGGTCCCAATATGTGCATTCTATTCATCCATTATCAACACCAATTCACATTGTTCTGCTTTAGCTAGAAGGCCTTGCAACTCCTGTCCAAATACACTCTTTTCTTCACCATCACAACACTGCTATGGGATATTGGCTGAGATTATAAATAGTGCCCTATCCTTTTATCATAGTCAGATTGCCAAGAGTCTATCACTAATTCTTTTGACATCCCTCACTGTCTTCTGAAGCCTATGTCTTATTACAACTCCTACACCATTTCTAGTTTGTCTTCCTCCTGTGCAATAGACTCTGGACAGCACACAAAGTGGCTTTGCTGCAGTGCCCTTCTATCTTATCTCCTAGATACATAGGATGTCCAACCTTCTCCTTACCATCATGTCATCCACTTTCAAGCTACATCCTGTCAGTGAACTTACACTGAGTGTAGCAATTCTTAGTTCATGTTTGGCAGGTTCATTGATTTTTATATCCAGCTTTCTCTTAACAGAGCTATCTCAGGTAGCCTAAGCTGCGCAACTGGACACCATCTGGCCAATAGCTTATTGACCCAGTGCTGCTGGGCTTTATGGTGGGCACACACTGTTGAATGGAGACATGTAAACCCCTCCCACCATTAGCATGGATCCCTGGAATAGGTCAGAGTAGGCCAGGTCCTCAACACACTTATCATGGGCAAATACCTATGCCCGTTTGATGTCATTATTCAACATGATCAAATGACATAAAGATGATTTTTACAGCATAGAGTTGCTAGTCCTGTCAAAGTGTACAGCCTGTCATCTGTGTTCTTCTATCTTGAGGATACTGTGCATCACAAATGATATCTGAAGTGGTTGGTATTTACAACTCTTTTCCCTATAGGGCACCATCTAAAGTCTGTGCTGTTGCACTTATCTACATTCTTGGGTAAGTTTGAGGTGGAAATGCTCAGTATGTTTTTGGAAGGTGGGAGGAACCCAGCAGAGACCCAGGGAAAACATGCAGATGCCATGCAGTAATTGGCCAGAGGTTAGGATCAAATCTTGAACCCTGTTCATGGGAGGTGAAGACTTTAACAATTATGCCAACTGGTCTTAAAAAATATTAACAAACAAAATAGTTTTACCAATCATTTTTAGGCAACATAGCACTTTCCCAAGGTAAAAAATTGCTTTCAGTACCATTGTATTCACCAAATAACCTTGTCCCATTCAAAATATCCAATGCATATGTTAAGTTAAACAACATAATTAGAAGCCCAGGAATTTCAACAACGTAGAAACACATACAAAAAGGAATAGTGCTTTTATAAAGAAAAATTATTTCTAATTGAGATTTAATTCACTCAACTTTTTAGATATATAACACTTATTCATGCAAATTGTAGAAAATAAATATTTAATGTCTCTTCTTAATGCATTGAAAACATTGTAGACCACTTCAAGCCATGAATGGAGCTGAACAGAAAACCTTGGTGACATAAAATGTAAGTATAATAATTGCAAACAGCAGAATGCTGAGTAAAAAATCTTGACAGCATTGCAAAATCCCTCTATCAAAATCACAGCTGCATCATGGATAAACTTAAACCAACTGAATATAAAATAAAAAAGTGCTGATTAACATAAACACACCACCGACATAGGAATATGTAATAAACACAAAGCAAACTTGGCCACTGTATTACAATCATTAAAGTAATTCAGACCATACTTAAATTAATTTAACAAATTACATTAATGACACTTTACATTAACAGAGTGTAACATTCGCACTACAGTTTGATTTACAAAAGGTTTACTGTTACTCATTGCATGACAACAGTAAACAAAAGCTATTAGCCTTGATTTAATTCACTTGAGTTATCATAAATTGCTTGCTTATATAAATAGAGGAAAGGATACAAACATGCACGCAAACATGTATTAGTATTCAGCTTAATATAAGAGCAAGGTTGCAATCCATTTGAAACTATACCCATCACTAAAAATTTCTGTATTCAAATCAATACTAAATAAATCAGTTTCAACAAAGAAAATATGAAAATATATATATTATTTATATTGCTGCTTCATGGTAAAGAGCTGGGGGTCCTGATTATAACCCGGATGATTGAGGTTTGTGTAGCAGCCTGGACATTGGAGGTGCCAGATGGGGACGGGGAGAAAACAGACAATGGTCTGCTTATCTCTTCCAGAAAGAAAGTTGAGAACCATGTTGCAGGACACTTTTCAATTAATAAATTGCATATGGAAACTAGAAACTTTATGTGAACTGCTCGAGAAAAACAAGAGGGTGGGCTAACTGAGAAGCTACAGGAACCACTGTATGTGGGGATGGCCTCATGCCGCATCCTTTGCATATCTCTGCACTGTATGAAGTTAAAATATTTTAGGGAAATTCTTAATAAAGTGAGTGAATGCCATTTAAAACCCATTTTCTACACCTGCTTCCACCCACTTTGTGTTTGTTTTAAACTATATTTAGTTAATGTGTAGCTCTATGTCTCAGGTCGATGTAGCCTTAACATAGTCCTGGAGTAATTATTTTCATTCTCCATGATATGTTTTCACATGTCTAACAGATCTGCTGTCAAGGCTACATTTTAATAGTATTTACAAAATAACTTTCTATGTTTTAGTTTGGAGATCACCCTCTGCAAAAACACTCGATGTTGGTTCAGCTCACTCATGGTTAATCCTCAAAGCATGAACATTCACTTCTGTCATAGACTAAATATCTTTCATATGTTGGCCATTTTTTTTCTTATGAATATATGCTTGAATGGCTCCTAGCCTCTCAGATCTTTTCTCTGATCAGCTTTTTCCTTAGTGCAACTGTGTTCTGCTGTGGCAACATATCACCAGTTGTATAGTATGGGATCATTTGAATTCATTTTCTGAAAAGGAATACAGCACAGTACACCTCCAATTGTTTGCATACAAGTGCATGTAAGAATTGAGCATCTAACTTGCGAGCTGTGCAGAGTCCATGTGTCTGTGCCTGTCATTGTTTTAGGAACCTTAGTGTTACATATTACGCACACTCCAACTTACAGGTGTTTTAATGCTTCCATTCAGTTTGGAGGTACAGTTACTTCCCCCACCATAGTAACAAACACCTGTCAAAAAACAAAACAAAAGCTGCAAGAGCAGTGGAGGTTTATGCTTGTTAAAAACAGTGTAAGAGTAGTTATGAAGAGCTGCTTCTTACATTTGTAACACGTCCCTCAAATTAGAAATGAAGTGCGTGCCTCAACTGCTCACATTTTCACACTGTCCAGATTTTTGCCTCAAAATTTTGGTCTGGTCTTCATAAAATTTTTGGTTTTCTGGCAAATCACTGGGATGGTGTGAGGAATGAAATTAGTAAATAATGACATACATTTGAGTTTCAGACTTCATGTGTTTTAGAAAATCCATTTTAATACATACCGTTTTATTCTAGTAACTTACTAAGATTATAAGAGCAATACTTAAAAAATGCCCCTATATTTGGGCATTTGCACACCCCCCCCCCCCTTTGTAGCAGGCTTTGTACAGATTTCTTGGGCTAAGTGGTTGAATGGTATGTGACATATTTTCAGTTATTTCAGTAGCTGAAGATGGGTTCTTGAACATAACCTTGTTGGCCCTGCTTATTGTTTTAGATCACCACCTAGTTGCAGAAATTGATTTTTGCAAAGGTTAAAGCTTTGTCACACAGCTCCCTTTGACTTGCCATGCTGAGAGGACTGTTTTTCTTCTCCCACAATTACAGATGGTCCATTTTTCATAGTGATTATTGCACAGCTTGCTAAAACAAAATCTCTTTTCTTTCTCATACACATTATCCATAGTATGCGGAAGGGTTCATACACACACACACACACACACACACACACACACACACACACACACACACACACACACACACACACCACTCAACTGTCCAGATTTTGGCAGAATGTCCATTTTTTTTGCCTCATATTTTTGGTCTATTCCTCATAAAATTTGTTTTTTTCTGGAAAATCACTGAAGACTGACATTATTAAGTAATATCTCAGCTAGAGTGCCTTCTGTGTGGAGTCTTCATGTCCTCCCCGTGGTCGAGTCGCCTCTGAAAGACATGTGTGAATGGGCGTGCCTTCGCTGAAGGTTGGGCATCGGACTGGCAACTTGGCACCATAAAAATCTACTGCCAATCATTAGCGGACCGGAGTTCCGCTGTGGCGACCCCTAACTGGGAAAAGCCAAAAAGACAAACAACAACAATTTGAGTTTCAGACACCTACATATATCCTACAGAAAATGCATGCTAAAACAAATCCTGTTATTCTTCCAGCTTTCTACCACTTTCTAAGTTTGTAAGAGCAATATTTAAAACATTTAAAATTTGTTCGAATTTTTAGTTTTTGGCCTTTTTCCCCACATTATTTTAGGCTTTGTCCAGATTTCTTGTTCTACAAAGAAGTTGAGAGGTATGGCACACACATACACATACATGTGTGTGTGTGTGTGTGTGTGTATATATATATATATATATATATATATATATATATATATATATATATATATATATATATATATATATATATATATATATATATATATATATATGTATACAAATTCTACTACGCATATTCTATATATTATATATGTGTGTGTGTGTGTGTGTGTGTGTATATATATATATATATATATATATACATATATATATATATGTGTGTGTGTGTGTGTGTGTGTGTGTGCAAAATATGTAAATATGTGTATTATAAGTAGTAGAACATGCAGAATTGGTCATTGCTATTTAGTTGACAGAAAGAGATGGTTGACATGTGCAAAGGATTGGCAATCCCTGGGTAGGGGAATATTCCTTTTCCCAGTGGATTGTGCAATCTCAGATGGAGTATGTATAATTAGCAGGGGCTTGCCCCCTGCAGAAACACTTGATTTTGGTTTAGCTCACTCCTGCTTAATCCTCAAAACATGAAGATTCACTTCTGTCACTCTCTTTCACCTATTTTAAAAATGTAAATCTCCCCAACATTCCCAGGTTCGTTTTTCACTGTCTGTCATATCCCAATCTTTGTGGTTATGCTGCTTTTGTCTAAATCTCCTCCTTTTACTGCTCATATCAATCTTCCAGCTTCCTTTATTCTTGGTTGGCGCTATGCATGATTTGCTACTGCGTACCTCTTAGACTTGAGTGCTCTTCATCTGGCCGCTATCTTATCTTATCTTTCTGCAGTCTTTTTATTGCTGTCCTTGATTTATCTTCTGTCTGTGTGACTGTTGCATTGTTTTTACTTTTACCTTTAGAATATTTTTATACATAACTAAGATAACATATCCTACTTTGGGGCTTTCCATCATTTTTATGTTGTTAACCCTTTCTGTTAGGTGGTTGCCTTCCATCTTCATTTTTTTCAAATCTTTTTCTGTTTGTTGTTGTTACTTATAGTTTTCTTTTTTGTCTTTTATACCAAGCACCATACCACCAAGTCATTTAGCTCCTGGTTTATGCACTTTTTCCTCAGCTGGTATTTTCCATTTTTGTTTCTATTTTTTTATCTCTACTGGATTTTCAGGTTTCAGTATGCTGTCATAAACCTGTCTAGGTGATTCATCACCATCTTTCTTTCCCTTTCTGTATCTTCTGATATTAGAATGCATTCATCAAGTCTACTCCTCCACTTCTCTAACCTTTCCAGTTCCTATAAATTCCCTCTGGCTCTTTATATGAATACCCCCATTATTAATTAGAACAGACATATGGAGAGTGTGCATCCCTGCCTGACCTCTGCCCTGATCCTTACCTCTCTTGATTTAACTGTTGTTCTTTGACTCATAATATTGCTGTGGGATTTTAGTGTATCACTTTCACCCATTCCCTTGTCTTGATTTATACTTACATGTTTTCTAAACCCTTCCCAGTGCATTCCCAGTTCATTAAATCACATACATTACTAATGTGATACAGGTATAGCCTGGATCCATTCCGTCCCTATTGTAGGCTCATAGGAGAATTCTAGGCTATCATCCCTGGTAGGACATTTTAAGTCTAGCCATGTTACCCATTTGCTGCCTAGCTAAGTTATGTCATAGGTATTCAACTATCTTTTCCATAATTCTATTTAAATAATTTTCATTTGTAAAGGATTAAATGTTAGGGTCACACCTTCAGTATATTAGGGACCATACTGTAAGGTAGGGCATTTAAGCACTGCCCCTATCCATTATAGCAGTTAGTCCTGTGGTAAATTTCTTATTCTGATACATTGGTCTAAATTATGTTTGAATAAGGACATGGATGATTTTTGTTTAATATGGATAGGAAGTCTGTTCCAGAGTGGTGGTATTCTCTGGGATATGTGTCTGTCATCCTATGCTGTTCTGTTTATGTTGCAGAAGAGGTTTAAGTCCCTGGAGAGGGTATTCCTAGTACCGTTGGACTTGCAGATGTGGAATGGGTCCATAAGTAATGGATTTGAAGATTTCTTATATGCCAGGGATCAGTCACTTTTTAGTAGTCTGTATGAGATGGAGTATAGTGGCAGGGGTTTGAGATGGTCCATATAAAACATGTGCTTTAAGCCCAGTGTTCTTTTTGTAGGAAACCTCTGCGGTTGCTCTAATTGTTGCAAATGCCTGGATGGGTACATACCAAAAGGGGCATTATACTTAATGATGGGCCTAATGAGGGCTGACTAAAGAGAAACAATGACATCTCTGGACCTAGAACCTACCGACTTATAAGCTGCACAGTATAGAAGGACATGCTTACAGCTATAGAAACCTGTTGGTCAGATGCTTGGTTGCTGCCTAGGTAAGTTACCAAATCACTGACTACTGGTTCTACCGCTAAAGTTGTATTGTCAATGTGATAGTTCCCTGGGCCGGTCAGTTTTCCAAAGGACACAGTAATGCACTTTTGACATTAAGCTTTAGTCCACAATTCTGACACCACTTAGTTGTGTGGAATAAACCCTCCTATAAGATCACTGATTCTTTGTTGGATTCATTGACTGCTCCTGGCTTGCAGTCATCTGCAGACTTGATCAACCATAGACCCTTGATGTTTTCTTTGACCTCAGAGAAATAGGTGCCAAATAGGAGTAGTCCTAGAAAAGAGCCCTGTGGGACTACAATAGTGAGAGGCATTTTTGTAGAGATGGCTTAACCAGTTTTAACCTCATGTGCCCCATCTGTGAGCCAGTTTGCAATCCAATGAGTGACGTAGAGGGTTATTCCTAATTGTTATTGTGTCAAAGGTGTTGGCCAAGTCAAGATAGGTAGTGTGCACTGTGTTTTCTACATGCATTGCTTTTGTGCCCTTTTTCAAAAAAGTCCTCTAAGTTAAGTAGGCATGACATGTCTTTGACAAAACCAAACTAGGATAGGTCCAATGTTTGAAAGTTTCCTGTGTCTATATTGATTAGTTTGATGATAAGTCTTTCCATGGCTTTACATATGAGGCTGGTCAGACTTATAGCATGGTATTTGCTGGGTCTGGTGAATGGCCCTACCTAGTCAGGAATATGACTGATGGTGTCTCCCATTCACTTGGTACAAAGCCAGTTTGGATGCTAAGGTGTCTCCCATTCACTTGGTACAAAGCCAGTTTGGATGCTAAGGTTGAACAGCATTCATAGGCATATATAAATATAATGCTTCATGCTATTCAGGATGCATCCTGGGATGTTGTCAGGGTCCATAGATGTTGTATTTTTGGCATTTGAGAGCACCTCCAGGACTTAATCCTGCACAATAACTGGGTGTTTATGGATTTCTGATATTTTTTGTGAGATTTAGGGGGTGAAAGAGCGGTGTAGTTCAACCTGAACTTAGCCAGCAGGTTTGTTATATCTACTGCTTCAGTAGTGGTGGTGCTGTTTACAATCTGCAGTACACACTGCTGTTTAATACCCTTGAGATTTCACATATAGCTGAAGAAGGTCGTGAGGTTGTTCTCTGTCAGCATGGCTATTTTTTCTCAAACTTAGCCTAGGTAGTTTTAATTTGTTTAATTTAATGATGGAATTTCTTTTCTGTTGTGTATGGCAGCTCTTATTCTTGGCTATTATTTTCTTCCTTTTGTTATAAACCTTAGTTGTGTTGTGATTCCACCAGGGCAGTGTTAAGGTTTACCCTTTACTTGCTTCTTTTGGGTAAAGCTGCTTTTGTGCAGTGATATAAATGTTGGTATACGTTGGTAATGTATCTTTCCAAACATACACAAGAGGGTACAGTGTTTGGTGTGATTTAAAAGTAACCAGGGTATCAATTAAAAGTAGGAAGTTTGCCATGGAGAATTTTCTAAAAGTATCAGGATCCAGGGAGGTATCAGGTTTTAATTTTATTTCACGAAAGACAGCTGTGTGGTTAGACATGATGATGGAAGATGTTACCCTAGGGATGGAGTATAATTCACACATATTAGTAAGGACAAGGTCGTGGATGTTACTTCTCTTCCTAGGCACTTTGACTAGTTGTTCTATAGCATTTGTATTGACAAAGTCGGAGCTTGCACACTAATGATGGTATGCATTTCCCAATCTGCATCTGGATAGTAAGTCACCTAGGAATGTGGTACTGAGTTCAATGCTAAGTGACCTTAGGTCATTTAACTATGTAATTTGACATTCCTGGGTGAGTTCTGTTGCTCGCCAGGATATGGTAGGGAAACTTACTGATGGTGAATTGGACATGAATGATCCAATGGCATCATGCTGCTTTACCAGTCTTCATGCAAGGCTTTTCTGGATGAAGAGTAAGACACCTTCACCTTTTTCCACTTACTGCACAGTAGCTGGTCTGACCTTTGCATCCTGTACCACTGGAGTGGTCGCCAAAGATCTGAACCCCATCCCAGTCACTACACAGATGTCTATCCTCTCCAAAGTGAGCAGGGCTTGCATTGAGAGTGTTTTGTTTAGGCTCCTAGCACTGATCAGTAGTACCTTTGTATTCTCCTTAGTTTGTTTTATTTGGTATGACGTTAGTTTGATCCAGTTGGTATTACCTAAAAAACACTATGGGCTGGATAACATTTTAGCCAATATACAAAACCCTAGAGGGGACAGGTGCAAACCATTAGTTTGGGATTATTATTTTTTTTTTCGTATGAATGAGATGTGTTAGAATTTAAACTGAGAATAAGTTACGGTGTATTTATGTCTATTACCATGTAGCATTTGGGAAAGTTGAGGACTCGCCCTGTTGCAAAGCGGTGTCACTTTTACCAAAACTAGAGAACAAAGCTATTCAAGGAAAAAAGGGCTTCTGAGAAAAAAAAATGGAGTTGCTAGCTTTGACAGTTGATGAGCAATGCATTGTAGTGCAGTAGTAGTCCTGCTGTTGAAGAATTCACTTTTACGGTGAAAACTCATACACATCAGTTAAGATTATTTAGAAAGCCAGCTAGATAAACAGCTCCAAGGACTGAAATGTGTTAATTAGTTCTGAAGTGAATTTATTGAACAAGCTGCTATTGTAATAAAGTGTTTCTGCAGTGTATGTCAGCGAAATGAAAAGTATATTTAATATGTCTTTCCATTTGAAATGTTAGAAAATTTGACATTTTTCCTTATTGAATCAGTGCCTACAAATTAAATGAAAATGTCTTATTATTAAATGCTATATTCATTTATGCATAAATCTTCTGCAAATAGGGTGTCACGCTTTAACATTTGAAAGAGGGAGATGTTTTAAGACATTTGTCAGAGTTCCAAATGTACTGCTTATCTTCTGGTTTCCTACACAGATGGTGCAGTTTAAAGTGAATTCTGATGAAGCTAGCCCCATGCAAACCTGTGTCCTTACCTTGGGTTCTTATATAACTCCAAACTATTGCACTATTTAGATGGATCTCCCCCAGAATATTAAACATTTTGTCTTGACTGGATATAATTACTGACAGGAGAATGTGTACTTGCCCAAATTAGAATTCTGTGCTAGGGCAAGCCCCCAAAGATTTCCAGTTAAGGTTACTAATATAATCAACTCTGATTGCAGCCAAATGTTTGTTTTTTTAAATAAATAAAAGCTGCTTATTAAATCATCTATAAAGTGATTACAAGCAAATGCTTGGTTTTGAAAATACATAAATAAAACGGCCAGTAAAAATAAAATATTTGTCTTTCTCTCTTGCTCACTAAATTCAGAGATATCACCATTAATGAAAAAAAATATTTGTGTTAATATGATAAGCATTTTGTTTTAGCAAAAGAAATGACACACTAGTCACTTATTTTTCCTATAATGACATTTAATTGCATGTTTTAAAGACCAACAATAATGTAACAGTAAAAGATACGTCATGTCATGGGAATGGTCAGTGAAACATTAGACCTCTGAAAGTATTATAATCAGGGCATTGTTCACTTTTTTGATTTTGTTTTAGAGCATAATGCAGTGTATTCTGGGTCTGACAGAAAATGTCAACTATACAAATAGTTGTCACTCAAAACATCGAACAGATAATATTAAATGTCCAGAACACTAAGCTTTGGAAATAGATGTTTGCACAGGATTGCAATACAGCAGGGAGTGGAGTTTTGTCCTTTCCTGCTGTAGTGCAGTCTTTGAGTTGGTGTATATAATTATCATGGTATCTGCGAGTGGGGGAGGTAAATGGGGGCTTGCTTCCCTGCAAAAAAATATGGTTTATGGTTTCTCTCATGTTTTTTGATGTTATGGACATTCAGTGTTGTCCAGTCAATGATTTGATCGGTGACTATTTTTACAGTCAACATTACGATATAGCTCTGTGTATGCTTGTACAATATTATTTCTGGCACAGGACCTTTAAAAGGTTAAGAATCATGATAACATTTAAACTGAGTTAGTCATGCAGATCTCCTTATATCCAAAGGAAGATGGTTCCATAACCTAGCCATGCTGATAGAAAAAAAAAACTTTTTTTGCACCCCATTATATTTGTCAAATTATCATGAGTGTATTTCTTGTGCATAAATTATGATCAGCCAAAGTAATGGCAATAAAGCTCTCAGTTTAAAGCTCTGTGAACATTTAAATGCCTATATCATGTCTTCCCTAATTAACTTACAGTTAACTGACATTTGCCACTGTATGACAATCCACCACAATAAGGCAACTGCTTTGTGTAAAATGTCTGAACTCTGTCTGACTTATTCACATCCCTTGGTCCATAGCTACAAAATACAGTCCCATATGTTACAATAAGCCTGACCATACTCTTATCTAGTGGGATAAGGTTCTCTTTGCATCTTGAGGCAATAGACTTAAGATTTTTTTTTATGAAACAATAACCTTTCCTAACAAATATGTTTTTATCATGGATCATTGCACCCAGATCTTTAAACTCAGTACAGCTCGCTATAATTCTATGATTCAGAGCATGGGGTACTTTTTATTTGACAATCCTATATGCACATTTTTACATTTATTACAGTTATATCCCACTTGATTATCATTTGATAATGAGTGATCTAAAACACTTGTAAATGTTCTCGATCTCTTAAAGTTGTAACTATCCCAGTTAGCAGTACATAATCTCAAACTTAGATACCCAAATCTTATTGTCAACATTGAGCATAGTATATGTAAATCCTTAAAAGAAGAAAGGTCTCAGCACAGACCCCTGGGGCACTCCTCTGCAAACCTCAAAACACATGGACATGACATCCCTAATTTTCACACTGGACCTTCTTAATAACCACTCAGCAAGACATAAAGTAATATATTGACTAAAATCCCAGTCTTGTAAAGTTTTAATAATTGCAGCATGTGGTACAGTATGAAAAGCTTTAGCCAAATCCAAGAGCACAACATCCAGAGGTGAGATACAGTTTAGTGCCACCACCATTTCTGACTAGAAGTTGATCAAGTTGGTGATACATGAACAAAAACATACTGAGTTATATCCTTTACCTGGTACTTGTCTACCTCAGTTTGTGTTAATAATTCCCTTTCTGGACTGTAATTATACAGGTACATAACCCACAGCTATATTCATGTTGAATATGGGAGAAATACAAGAATAATACAGTCCTTAATTTTATTCGGAAAGCATCCCATTGTCTTACCTAGTCCTGTAGCAGTACAGCTCTTAACTCCCAAGATCCATCCACCCATCCATCTTATTTCTAGAAATTTCTTGAGGAGTTAACAGTTCATGTCTGATATTGCCCAGCTGTTGTAACATTCTTGGAAAAAATATAAATAAACCACAATGCTGCCTACTATTTGTCTATCAAAAAATCAGGTCACCACCCTATTTTAGTACTAATCTGCTTAAACAGTAATTGCCATAAACTTTTAAATGCTTATAAAATGTTTTCTGTTGTGCATTGAATGTTTCTCTAGCTGTAGTTCATATTTCCTTTTATGTCTCCCAGTCATGCCCCTATATTCCTTCTGGAGTATGAGGCATCTTTGATGGTTAAGGGTAGTTGCTAAGTCTTTATAAATATCCCACAGTAGTCTCTTTCTTCTGGCACATTTTATCAAGCATGTAAGGTGGTATGTAATTTTTCCCACCATTTTTAGATTTTTATATGCTGCTTACTTACAAAGTAAACTCTTCACTTGTTATAAAAGACATCTCAAAAAACACTCTGATATTTATCTGCAGTTCAACCCCATGCCAATCCCATGCCATTGGATCAGCCGTAACAGATAAATAATCAGCTGCATACAATTTTCTAACATCCATGTCATTGCAACCCATGTGCTTTGATCCAAAATTTTGGATCCATGCAACTTCAGAGTAATCAGATTTACACAAGGAAGAATTTCCTTGATATCTGGCAAATGACCCCACTATCTTTGTAAATATAACATCCAGAATATTTCCCTGTCTTGTCAGAAAAATCAACATGCTGGATAAAACCTAATTTGCTAATAACTTCAATGAAACTACTGTAACAGAATAAGTGCTCCAAGAAATACTAAGAGTATTAAAATCCCCAGATTCCCATCTGCAACACAAAAGCAGTTACTCTATACTTTACTCCACTTGTATAAAAAATATCCAATTATTCAGATGAGAGAGAGGGACACTTAACAGAACCTATGATGGTAACTGAAGCACCACAAAACATGACTTCAACTATTAACATTCTTACATGTTTGCAGTTGTAAAGTATTGATGAATGTTGGTCCCAGTTAACATAATTAGAGGCAACCTCATACCTGCTTGGGCACATCTTCCAGGTTAACATAATTAGAGATACATGCATACATACAAATATTTCAAGCACAGGCATTAAAACCCATTTAGCCTGCCAACATTCCAAAACAGTTCTTTCCAAAAGAAGTGTCCAGGCTGTTCTTAAAAATATCTAAACTTGTACTTGCTTTAATGTAATTTGGTAATCTATTCCATGCATCAGTTGCTCTCTCAGAGAACCAATTTGTACACTTTTCATTCCTAGAGAATCTTCTAAATAGGTTATCTGGTTTACTATCATAATTTCGAATGAAACTTGGTCGACCGCACTATATTTGACAACTGAAAGTCGAACATGGCACTGTCGAACTTCAAAAGCAAGCCTAGGAATGGGTTTTAATATGGGTCGAGATGGAGTGAGGTTTGTAGTTCGGCAATAGCAGTGAACCCCTATCTCGACCCATGTTAAAACCCATTCCTAGGCTTGCTTTTGAAGTTTGACATTGCTGTGTTCGACTTTCCATTGTCGAACATAGTGCGGTCGACCAAGTTTCATTCGAAATTATGATAGTAAACCGGTTATCTGATGATTCTATACTACTTTTTCATAACTCCAAACATTTCCAGAGGTAGCTGTCTCTAAATGCCCTATATACCTGAATAAGGTCTCTTCATATATAAATATATATATATATATGGGTCTGTATTAGTTGGCTGAAACTTATTTCCAGTAAACACCTCTTTGTCAACCTCTCTTCAGTGAAAATCACTTCCACAATATGCTGCCTTTTCCAAGGACAATGAAGTAGTTGGTCAGCTACATAACTTTGTACTTTTCCCCACACTGTAGTGCAATCTCAGTGTTGGTATATATAGTAAGGGGATGAGGGGGTGAAGCCCCCCCATTTGGATGGGTTTGCTTTGGTTAGTTGTGGGTTCCATTGTGCTGTGGGGCAATTGTTTCATTGCCCTTGGTAAATTCAATGAATCACAGAAATAGTTTTCATGACAAAGAGGTGTTTGCCTGAAATACATTTTGGCCAACTAATACAGACCCACACACACACATATATATATATATGTGTGTGTGTGTGTGTGTGTGTGTGTGTGTGTGCATATGTATATATTTACACACACACACGCACACACACACACACACACGCACATGCACACAAACACACACACACCACACACACACAAATATATATATATATATATATATATATATATATATACACACACATACATACGTGTGTGTGTGTGTGTGTGTGTGTGTGTGTGTGTGTGTGTGTGTGTGTGTGTGTGTGTGTGTGTGTGTGTGTGTATCTGAGACACTGTACAAGTTCAGATATTTTAGTCTTTCATAATAACTTAAATTTTTACATCCATGGATGCCCTTGACGTATTTACACTGTACTTTTTCCAGCTTACTCATGCTTGTTTTCTTATAAGGTTTCCATGTTGTTATTCCATACTCAAGTTTGGGCCTAAAGCAACTAACAAATACTAACTTCATCATTTTTTTGATTTCTTAAACTTTATAAATCATTTTATACATTCTACAATTCTGTAACTATCATTAATAAATTAGTTGATATTATTAGAAAAACTCAAAGCTGGATTTACCCATATACCCAGCTCCTTAAATGACTCTAGAATTTCAAACACTGTGTGCTGTATTAAATATCCACCTTTCAGTTTATGGTTCCTAAATGTTATATTCTTAGTTTAGTTTTGATATACTTATCAACATATTGTTCTCCTGTGCCCAAATGGTCAATTTAGTCAAGTTTTTTTGCAGACGAGCCCTATCTGTAACACGTGTAATCAGTTTACCCAATTTCAAGTCATCTGCATACAGACTGCCGAGCACTTCAAATGAAAAAGACAGATCTGAAAGATGCAATCTAAACAAATATGGGCCAAGGCAAAGCATTGTTGGACACCCTAAACGTAATCATGAATTTCACCAGTCCAATTCCTGTATGATACTTGACATGTCCTATTTGTAAGCCATGCAGCTATCCATCTTATCAAGAGTGCATCAAAACTTAGTTGTTCTAATTTATTGATCAGTGTTTTGTGTATGACCCTGTCAAATGCTAAAGTTAATTCTATATAAATTACATCATAGCAGAACTGTTCATTTATAGATGTTATTATATTGGTATAGATCATCATGTTACAGGTGGTAGTAGATCTATTGTCAACATATGCATGCTGATATATTAGATTAAAAACAGCGATTCCAAAGTAACTGTTACAATAATTCTAAACTAACATAACTAAACAGATAACATGGCTTAAAATGTATGAAAAAATTTATAATACAGGCTTTCACATTCAAAGATGCTTCATTGGGTATAAAAAAATCTCAAACAACAAATATTTAAATAACAAATAATGAATTAATTATCCACTCAGTGATGCAAGCCAAGTAACCTCAAGTCCAGTTTTAAAGAGCAAGATTCATTTAAGCCTGGTTCATTCACAGCATTAAAACATAAAATCCATTTATATTCATAATATTCAGTTAAGCTAACAATGCCATCTCTACAAATTGTTGCATAAGAAATCTGTAGCTCACTTAACTTAAAACCATATATCTTACCCTTCTCAAGGATGTGCTTAGCTAAAGCATTAGTCGAAACACTTTTTAATGTAATAGATATGTTTATTGGTTTTGCCAGCATGAAAAGCTGTGCATAATACAGATGAAGCAACAGATATCAAATATGAAGATTCAGTCTGCAACAAATTGAAAACAATAAACTTTCCCAGTTACCAGATGCTTAAATGAAGACAAAGTATTAATATACTGACAAAAATTACAAACCATACAAGGAAAAGTTCTAACTCTTAAAATTATTCCCTGATTAGGTGCATCCATCTTAGTCTGTTTCATTCTGTCACATAACTGTTTTCTGAGGTTTTCTTAAAAACGATGTTGGATGATACCCCAACCAAATGTATTACCTCTGAGGTTTATTATTAATGTTCTGAAGGAAAATCGGTTAATTTTGATGGTGTCTCCTTTTTAAATCTGCCAATAATTGTTTCACAACCAGTAACAAGTAAACCAGAGTTAATGCATAACAATTTAATCTTCAGAAAATAAATAACTAAATAAATGAATGAATCTTTCACATTACATTGTGACTGGTAGCAAATGTGAGACACTGCGGCTGGCCATGGTGAATAAATGACTGACAGCAAATAGTACTTTCATGCTTTCTTAGGCTGGAAACTACTACCAAGTGAAGGTATCACTGGCATCAAGGTGGAAGACCAGCAGCAGTGTACGTGGCTCAAGGAAGAGGGGACTGACAGGAAATGGAAAAATTAGGGTAAATGGGCTGTCAGTAACATGGATGGGGAGAAAAGACCTTTCTGCATGAGATAGAGTAATGGCATTTGCTTGCATCTTCCAATGTGAAAAAATCCATAAAGCAAAATGTTATTGATATGAAAATGAGGGAGTACACCTAGCATTATATGTTTGACTGATTACATCTAACCCTTCTGCAGAGTACACTATAAATATTTTTTTTTCCTTTTTGTTTTAAGGACTCAAACGCCAGTCACCTGAAGAGAAATCCTATGGAGACTTTATCATTCACACTAATGATTCTCCTTACCAGACTCTGAGATTCACTTACACCCCAGAAGACTTCAACAGGCTTGTGGATGTAAATCATTACAATGTATGCAACAATAAGGAGACCATTCTGAAAGCTTACAGACTTGCCATGACCAGAAAACAAGAGCAAAAAAAGTGAAGAATGGTGAACCTAATGTGATGAATCAAAGGCCATGTGATATGCTGCTTAAAATAATTATTTCTCTTACTGAATACCTACTTTTGTTTTGTAGAGTTACTACTACTTCAGTCAGTTTAAAGTATCAAGCATTTCCAACCTTATTTACTTAAAGAAAATTTCAATTTTAATGGCTTTAGAATACTTTTTTGTTATTTCATGAAAAGACTTTTTTATTGGAACTAGATAAGCATTTTCAAGAGAAAGTCTGACTCATCTGTAAGTGCATATTTGCTTGGTAGCCCTGAGAAAATATTTTTTACCTATTTTTGGGTTATGCTTGTTATCTATAAATGTCAGATCGATATCGTATCCAAAAGTAAAAAACTGCTGCAATTCAGCATGTTTATTCATAATAAATGCAATGGGTGATACGACAGAATGCATGCAAACATGTGTTCATTGTGTGTGTGTGTGTGTGTGTGTGTGTGTGTGTGTGTGTGTGTGTGTGTGTGTGTGTGTGTGTGTGTGTGTGTGTGTGTGTGTATATGCATGTGTGTGTATGTGTGTGTGTGTGTGTGTGTGTGTGTGTGTATGTGTGTGCATACATATGTGTCTACACATCTGAACCTTGTCATGGGCTGGTGCCCCATCTTGCACTCTTTACCACCATAATAGACTCTAGCTTCCTGGTAGCACAAAATAAACTAGAATGAGTGTTGCAAAATTATTAAAAGAATCCAATTAATGATAAAAGCCTACTTAAGTATGGCTGCATAAAACTGATTATAGATAGCTTTAAAAGAGTACACCAGATATCCTTCTACATATTCTTCATACACTGAACTATTTTCACAAAAAAGACCTACATTTGAAGTGATATAATTTCTATAATGAAGCACATTTCACAATTACCTCCTTTCCTCATTGCTGATCTTAAATATAGGCAAAATATACAGTTGGGAGCCGGCTTTTTATTTCGTCTTCTTCTCATTATTTATTAGTATAGGGATTAATATAACTTTATAATCACCATCACAACTGTTTTTCCACAGTCTACCTGTCTCTGCCATTTAATCCATAATAAATCAGGTATGGCATTATGTCACCAACTGATGTTACAGCAGTGATCTGTGGCATCATACTTTCAGAATGTATCAAAAGTACATAGACTATTCAGTGGCTAAGGTCTATATTGTACAATTTTCCCGCAGTGGTAAATAATATATTTTATATTATTTTGTGTTATGGGGATGACATGAATAAATAGAAATATAAGGTAGACTAAGACTGAATACTGAAAAAAAAGCAGATAGCTACTGCTGCATACCTTTATTCCATTGTACTTCTAGCAACTAGGCAAATGGCTTTAAGGAAATTAAATTTAGTCAACGTTTCCTCACTTTAAAATATCATCCTTCAAAAAATAACTAAACCTTCATTGCATTTTAAGGACATGTTTCTTAATGACAGGAAGTTCTATATACCAGAGGAGAATATCAATAAATACATTTTAAATAAATATAATTATTTTTGGTTGAACCTTTTTAAATCAACAAACAAAGGAGAGTAGTATTGTTGGAATTGAATTCATCCTCAAGTCTTGGTGAGTACCTTCATGCAGTGGACCCTGTTTTTCACAAAATCTCACCAAGATGACAATGATATGTAGACTCTACTTTATATAGCATGTATCATGGACAGAAGTAAGTTAAAAAAATAAAAAAAGATAGCTGAGTGCTCAAGACCCAGGATAAAAAAGTGCATAATACTGGTAGGCGCACTGGTGCCAGGACTGGAAAAAATGACAGTGTAGAATTTTCAGGACATGGAAACATTCCTACAATGGGGCAAGGCCAGACTCAGGGGGAGGATGACCCCCCTGTTGTAGAAGGAAGTTGTAGTCCAAAAAAACTGATAGGCCAAAAAGAGCCATAAAGATGATTGAGAATAAGAAATAAATGATGTATTGTGACTATTATGCAGGAAGCCCAGAATTTCCAGACAGAAGATATACAAAAAGATTTAGAACGAAATTAGAGGAAGGAAAAGTACTTGCACAACAAAAAATGTCAAAAGTTTCAAATGCAAATTTGTGTTCATTAATACAACAGATATATGAAAAACATTATTTAGACTAAGAAACCTTGTCCCATTTGGAAAAAGAAGCGGCTGAGGAAGTGCAAAAATATAAAGAAGAAAACTTAGAGATTTTTGAAAGGTATAAAAAAGAAATATGGACATAAGAAAGAGAGTTCTGATATGGTGCAATATTTACGCAAAGGAGACAGCCAAATTAATCAATACAAAAAAAATGCAGCCCCAAAAATATTCAAAGAGAAATACAGGCAAAGGCAGCCAGATATGGAAAATGTTATAATACATAAAATAAGAAAACAAAGAGGAAAAGAAGAATAGAAGATTACAAAATAGAAACTGAGGTTATGGATTACCTGCAATGTGAAGGATTTAGTGTAGAAAATCTAACTCTGATAACACCAAAGCAGGAGAGACAAATGGATCCACAACCTAAGGAGAAACCAGTGGAGCACGAAACATCTGATCAGTTGCCATATGAAGATAGTTTGGAGCCTTCCATATGAAACCAATACAAAAGTTTAGTTGGAGTTGCACAGCAAGGGAAGGAACAGGAAACTGTGGCAACTCTGACACAGTCAATGTTATGGAGTGATAGGCCAGTGAGTTCCCATATGAAAAAGCAACAGATGACACAGGATGAAACTGAATAGGATGTGGCACAGGAAGATGCTCTGGAACTTTATGTAGAATGTCCGCAGGAAATGGAGAAAAATAATGTACCCTCAATTTAGAAGAAAATGATCTAATAGAAGAGTTGCTTGATTTAATAGAGATGGACAGACATATTATGACCAATGAATGAAACAGACTATAGAAAGTCAATAAAACCCAAACAATTAGATGTTTGATGAAAATAATGAACACAGTAATTAGGACTGTTCATAGAAATTCATACAATATAACAGAAGCAAATAGGATATATTTCTGTGCAGCTAATTTAATAACATATAAAGTCTTACCACAAAATGCAGGGCAGTAAGGGAAAGGAAGGGGAGAAATCAAATGCCATTATAGAAGTATTGAATAGAGAAAACTATAAAGCAATTAAGACAAGACGTGTCACTGTTATAAGGGTGTGGAAGAGGGAACAGATCAACAAAAATACTCAGAAAGATAGATGTGATAAAAGCAATGAGCAGTATCAGAACAGATCAGGATCCGTCATGCACTCAAATAATAAACTAAAAATATCAGCACAGGCAGAAAAACTTAGAAGATATGTAGATAAATATAAAAGGAAAAGTACAAAATAAGCAATTTATTGATGACCCGAAAAATTTTGTAGAGAACTGGAAAACAAGGCAAAAGGAATAGAGACACCACCAAAAAAAAAGAAGAAATAGATACATTTTGGAGAAATATCTATGAACATCCTGTGGAACATGACAAAGATGCTGACTGGATAGAAGAAGTAAAATAAAGAATAAGAAGCTCAAATGTACAAGATATGAAATGGGCTGAAGTAAAGGCCAGATACAATGTTAAGAAAAGCTCCTAACTGGAAATCCCCAGGCCAAGATGCAGTACCTAACTTCTGGTTAAAAGTATTAATATAGTTACATGAAGATTTAGCCATGAGTAGGAACTATTTATATGTGTACCCTGAACAGACACCATCTTGGTTAACAACAGGAAAAAGAATAGTCTTTCTTAAGGGCGAATCTGCAAGCTATCCTGAAAACTATAGACCAATAACTTGCATTACAATAATGTAAAACTGTACACGGGAATTGATGCTGAGAGTTTATAGTCGTTTATAAGAAAACTCAATCATGACAATAGAATGAAGAGGTAACAAAAGACAGTCATATGGAACAAAGGATCATTTGTTGTTAAATTCATAATGGAGAACTGTAAAAAGGGGAACAATCTAAGTGTGGCATGGATAGACTGTAAAAAAGCATTTGACAGTATCCCACATTCATGGATAAAAGAGCGTTTAAAAATGTATAAGATATACCTTGCACTGATCAATTATATAACAACGACCATGAAACAAACAGTGGCAAACCACTTTACAGTTAAGTCATGATAAAGGACAAATTATTATTCCAGTGATAAAAATTCAAAGGGGGATATCCTGGGGTGACTCTGTCCCCGCTGCTCTTTTGTATTGCCCTTAACCCATTAAGCTGTCTACTTAACAGATTAGGTCATGGCTACAGTTTGGATCCCAGAAAACAACAAACTGTAAAGACTTCTTATCTTCTTTTTGTGGATGATTTAAAACTGTATAGTTCATCAGATGAGGAACTGAAACCACAACTGCAAGTGGTCAGACCTTTTTCAGATGATATATGAATGTCATTTGGTCCTGATAAATGTACAAAAGCAACCTTTAAGCAGAAAAGCTGCAGCACCAGAAAAACATCGGCCTGGGACAGGAATGTGGTATAAAAGAACTTGAGCAAGAGGGTTTGTATAAATATTTTAGAACTGATGAAGGATCAACAATAAAACATGAACAGATGTGAATAAAACTTAGTAAGTAATATTTTAGAAGACTAAAATTAATAATGAAAACAGGGTTGACATCTAGGAACAAAACACAGGCTATAAACCAATTTGTTTTTCCAGTCATAACTTACAGTTTTGGAGTGACTGACTGACCCCAAAAGGTGTTGGATCAGTTGGACAGCAAAACAGGAAGGATGCTTCATGCTTATCAAATGATTTATAAAAATCAGTGTATACCAGGACTATATATTCCTCATTCTGAAGGAGGTATGGGCCTCCTTGAAATTGATTACATGTTTAGATAGATCTGCAGTCATAGGACTGCATACATATCTGATGACCTCACAAGACCCAAACATAGTGAAAGTTTTAAAACATGAGCAGAATATTTATTTATTTGACATTTGTTAACCAGGTTGGTCCAACTAAGCACAAGCCCATTTTCGGTGGAGACCCGAGGAGAAAAGTTCTAGTAATACATATATAATTCTATTTAAAAAAAAACACAGAACAGCAGAAGAAGCCACAAAAGGCCAAAAAATGTTTTCCTAATAAAATTCCAGTAACTAAATATATAACAGTTTTCAAAGTGTGGGAGAGACAAAACAGATTAATCCATGTAAGTTCAATTACATAGAATGTACAAGCATCTGGGAGAGATAGTTTTAAGCACACACTTATACCAGGAAATAGGTGCTGATAAGCTAATATTTGGCATTAACTTAATTTATTGTGTTAGTAAGTATAAGTAGTAGGGGCAGGAAAGGGAAGTTCAAATATTCAATAGTGTTAGTAAGGGACTAGGGGAAGAATAAAGTAAGTTCTGTCTCTAGGGAGATTTACTTTATGCATCATTATGTTAAACAAGGAAAAAGGAGATAGAGCAATTTAAGCATTTAAACTCTTGAAAGTATGATTAAAAGAGGTAAGAAACAGGTAGTAGACATAATGGGATAGGGGTTTATGTGGTGTCAAGACAGGGGCAAAGCCATGATTTGGCTAGATAGTTTTTTAGTTATTTTTTTGAAATTGTTAGCATGTGCAATGCTTCTTATGTCGACGGGAGGTTTCTTCCAAAAGTGGGGTACCAAGTATTTGTATAATACATGTAAAATTGTTTTATTGGGTTTGTATATTTGAAAAAGATATTGGTCTATGCTGCACAGAGGCCGAGAGTGGGTACTGTGAAATATAAGATTAGATAGGGTGGGGCTTACAGAGGATTTGTTGAGTAGGAACTGAGTTATATGAAGTTGTGAGAGTTGCAGCTGATGGGGGAATTCAAGCCATTGTAGGTTCTTTAGAACTGTGCAGTGGTGAGAAGAATGTGGTAAGTTTGCAGCGAATTTTGCAATTTTATTGTAGGACTTTTCCATCTTAGTTATTACTGAGGATTGAATACTTGTGAGAATCGGGACAGTGTAGAGAAGGCTAGATAGTAAGTAGGCTTGAGCTAAAGATAGTCTAGAATCAGGGGTTGGGAATTTTCTGTTCCTATAGAGAAGACCCAGTTTTTGATTATTTTTTTAATGGATTGTTGGGCATGGAGGTCAAATTTGAGTTGATCATCTATTATCACTCTAAGTAGTTTTGTGTGTGATTCTACATTAATGATAGTTTTATTTAAGGATGAGATAGTGAAGGTAGTTTTGAGATGAGAGAGTGATTTTGGGAGAAAGAGTAAAAGTTTAGTTTTTTGGGGATTTAATATGAGCTGATTTTCTGTGATTAGCCAGCAGACTATGGCAAAATGTTTTATTACAAAATTTCAAATTTGGACTCGGGTAATATTTACACTCCTTGGTGGTATATACCCTTATATTTATCTAGGTGTTTACTGGTCTATCAATGTATAAGATCATTTATCCGTATAGTAATTCATATAGACATATGGTTTGAACCATCTATTTCCCATGGATTTGACAAGCATACTAAAGGGGTTATCAGCAGAATGGGATGATCTGGGGGTGTTTGGTTTGGCCCAAAATAATAACCCCAATAATAGTTTGAATCCTTTGTCATTAGAGGATACTTGTGAAACCCATTTCAAATTTTAACGAAACATATGAGGGCCTTACGGACCAATGTGTGGCACTCCAAATTGTTTAAAGCATATTTGACTAAGGGTATAGCACCAAGGGGACTCAGGGTACGCATACAACCTCTGGTGAGCAAGATGGACACTGAATTAGCTGAACAGTGGGCAGTGGCTCAGCAACATGCATCTATGGGGTTTGTGGGTGTTTTGTCCTCCTATTATGACTGTACTATAGAGAAGGACACAGCTGAAGTAACCAGACTGTGTGAGGAAACAGACTTTTGAAGGCTTGCCATTGTATGACATATGCCTTAATAAACTCAGTAAGGACCTTCTTAATCTTAAAGAACAGCTTAAGGCTAAGAAAATGAGGAAATTTCAGAGGGATTTAGCTGATTATGATAGGGGCACCCAGTTTAGAAACAATAACAAACAGGTCTGAAAATGATGGCAGAAAGTTGGGGAAACAAAAGAGACCCAGGTCGATTCTTAAAAGAACAACCCCATTTAACTATGATACATCTGGGGAAGATTCCTTATCAGTGACTGACCCTGACACACAGCATGCCCCAGACTCCCCATTGTCCCAAAAAAGCAATACACCAACCCCTTTAGACCGAGACAGAGGGGGGGGGGCATTCCAAGAGTGGAAAACATGGAGGGATTACCGAAACTGATAATTCAGAAATGATTACCAATAATGTGTTGAACATTTCTACAGTACCTCTGTCAAACATTCAAATAACAATATTGAACAAAGGTTTGAACTTTATACCTGGCTTCTTTGTCTCTGAAGATAATCTTGCACAGGATATTATATCCTTTTGTAGACTGCTTAACGTAAGGTTATTTTTTCAAACATCTGAAAACCCTGAATATGAAGGGGGTTTCAAATATCATAAATCCAAGTTTACACCACCTATGCATCCCAATGTACAAATGTTTCAAACTTCCATCCTAAAGGATTTACACTTTCATTCTAGGGAATTCCAATGTAAAGCTAATAATCTCTTAAAGATGAAAACTGAAGCTTTACAAGAATTGGTTAACAACAAGGAATTGGTTATCTTGCCTGTAGATAAGGGTGGGGCTGTGGTTGTAATGAATTGGACACACTACAATGCGGAAGCAATCAGACAGCTTAGTGATGGGCATTATTACACCTGTATGCCATTAGATCTTACTTTCAGGTTTAAGAAACAGACTGATCAGTTCTTGTGGTCAGCTAAAGAGGAGGGCATTATTTTAAATAACACTTTGCATCATTTGACTGTTTCAAATCCCATGAGTCAATATATTTACTTCCTTCCAAAAATATTTAAGGATCTGAACAATCCACCTGGCAGGTCCATTGTTTCAGCCAGAGGCTCAATTACAGAACTCCTTTCACAATTCCTGACACAATACCTACAGCCCTTACTTAGATGGGTACTTTCAAGAATTCAGGACACCACGGAATTTCTCCAAATTGTTTCAGACATGCAACTAGAACCGGAATGGCTATTATGCACTCTGGATCTCTCTGCACTTTATATAATATTCCACACAGGGCGAGACTAGAGGCCTTAGAATACCGGCTCTGTAAATCAGAATTCTATCCCCCAGGCCTTTAATACTTTCCTAATTTGCCTTGCGGAACATGTGCTGACCAAGAACGCTTTTTTCTACCAGGACAAATGCTACTGGCAAGTCCAGGGTACAGCAATGGGGGCTTCTTTTGCCCCCATTTATGCTGACCTTTTTGTGGCATATGTGGAGGAGTTCTTGATATATGACAATACACATAACATCTGTCTAGATGAGATTGATATTTGGAGAAGGTTCCTTGATGATTGCTGGATGGTATGGAGATCTGATGAGGAATATCTAACGGAGTTTGTG
This sequence comes from Protopterus annectens, assembly GCF_019279795.1. Classification (NCBI taxonomy): domain Eukaryota; kingdom Metazoa; phylum Chordata; order Ceratodontiformes; family Protopteridae; genus Protopterus; species Protopterus annectens. Next base: position 266,806,825 of record NC_056737.1, read on the forward strand.
GGATACCTGAATAACAACAAATGTGGCATCCAATTTACAGTGAATTATAGTTCTCAGCAAATCACCTATTTAGATGTCGTGATTACCAGGAATGTTGACCATACTTTAGAGATGGAGGTCTATCAAAAATACCCACAATATAATTTTGTTCTCCATGCCTCCAGCTTTCAACCACCACATATCTGCAGGAATATTCCAAAATCCCAATTCCTAAGGATGAAACGTATATGTTCAAATCCGGAAAACTATGAATACTTCAAGGATGACCTAACCACTAGATTCAGGGATAGGGGCTACAAAATAAGTAATATCCTTAGTGCTAGTAATCGGGTTTCTACACTCAACAGGAAGGATCTATTGCAGTGCAAATAGAGGAAACCAGGTAATCAATCATTGATCCAACTAGTAACTACTTATGGGAGAAATACTGACCTTTTATAACAGTGTACAGAGGCACTGGAATAAACTACTTGCCGATGCTAACCTCTCAGCCTTCCTACAGGGCAGATGTTTCTTTTTATTTCGGAAGGGTAGGAACATAGGCTCTCAGCTTAGTCATTACAAACACAATGGTACATCCAAATTGGATTCTACCCAAAAAACCTTGACTAGAGACTTACTTGTGGGGTGCATCCCTTGTGGTCATTGTACCCACTGTAGGAGTGTGAACAAATCTAAAGAATTCAGCAGCAACAACACTGGGAACATATACAATACTGGGTTCTTTGCAAATTGTGGCACGGACTGGGTCATCTACCTCGTAACATGTTCCTGTTCTGCTTTTTTTACGTAGGCCAAACATCTAGACCTTTAAGGCTATGTATTTCAGAACATTTTAGTGATATAAGAACCAAAAAGACCAGCAATGCTCTCTACAAACATACTACGATACACAAGCATGCTTCCTTTAGATTCATTGTGATTGATATAATTATGGGCAACAGGACGAATAAAGCTGGATGGCATACTATATTGAATTCTAAGGAAAAGAAATGGATCATTAAATTGGGTGGGTTATTTCCACTGGGACTTAATGAGTATTTGTGAGTGAACAATGATTTTTCAGATTATTTACATATCTACTATAAAATGGGGCTGTTGAAGTTATGTTGTATAACACTGATGAAGGCTATATCAACCTTATAGCCGAAATTACATTTTGGTAATAAAACAGTTTGCCATAGTCTGCTGGCGCATCACTTTAATACTGGATTGCTACTTTTTGGGGCCATGCAGTTGCCGTACCTGCAGGGACTCTTTTGCTGTTCTTGATTTTCTGTGAGTCACTGTTCAAAAGATACGAAAGAGTTTTGGGTAGCAGAGTGAAGTTGAGATATAGTTTTAGAAGGTGAAATGAGAGTCAAATCATCAGCATACTGAATAAAAGAAGAATGTTGGCAAGAGGTATAGAGGTCATTAGTGAAGATGTTGAATAGATGGGGTCCCAGGATGGACCCTAGGGGAACACCTGTATGCATGAGAAGAAAGGGGAAGTGGAAGGATTGATATCTGATGGCCTACAGTCTATTTGAGAGGTGGCTGGAAAACCATTTTAGAGTGGAGGCTGAGAGGCTAAGGTCGGTCAGTTTAGTTAGAAGTTCAGAATGGGATACCATGTCAAAGGCTTTTGACAGGTCTAAGAATAGACATGATACGAGATTGTTATTATCACAAGCATCTGCTATTATATGAGTAAAAGACAAGAGGGCTGTAGTTGTACTATGGTTTGGACTGAAACCATGTTGCATGGGTGTTAATAGGTTTTGTTGGATAAGAAATTTGAGAAGCTGTAAGTGAATGCATTTTTCTAGGAGTTTTGAGAGGGGGGAGAATATAGCTATTGGTCTAAAGTTAAATGGGCCTGCGGAGTTGCCTCCTTTGTGTAGCAGTATTACATAGATGGATTTCAAGATATCAGGTGCAGTGGCTTCATGAATAGATCTATTGATAAATATTGAAATTGGATAAGCTATTGAGTTGGCTGCACATTTGAGAAAGAGGGGGGTAAATTGTCAGCTGATGGAGAACCTAGTTTTAATTTTAGGAGCAGGGATTAAATATATGAGGTGGTAATAGGTATAAAAGTAAAAAGGGTATGATTCGGGGGTATTAGGGGTGGAATTGTAGTGCTGGAGTTTAGGTCAGTATTGGTTAGTTTGTGGATTGTATCAATGAAGTATTTGTTTATGAGGAAGGCAGTGTCTTGTGCAGAGTTGAGGGCATCCAGGGTGAAAGATAGACTTGATAGTTCTCCAGAAGTTTTTGGGATTTGAGTCATGAGTGGTTTGGGCATTATAGTAAAAATGTTTCTTATCATCATAATTTTGTTTTTTTTTTTGTTTTGTTCATGAGTACTTTAAAACTTTGACGGTGAGTAGGAGATTTGGTTTAAAGCAATGTTTTCCACACAGAATCTCTCTGATGCATAAGGGAATGGGTGCCTTTAGAAAGCCATGGGGCAGAATTAGATTTTATTCTGATTTTTTGAAGGGGTGCCAGTGAACTGAGAATATCTAAGAAGAATTGATTGATATTTCCCTGAAACGCTAATTCCACCTAAAACGCAGCTTTTCAGCACTTCTGTGGATCCCTAGTAATATCTGCATTGCTTACTGTGCTTATTTCCTTGTTTCACTTGAAAGAAAGTTACCGTTTGTCATTTTTGCATTTAAGTTACCTGTAACACATTGCAGTTAAGTTACCTGGCACTTGCTCACTAAAGCAATTATATAAGTCAGCACTAAAAAATTAAAAGCACTACACCCTCACAAACTCCCCATGAGTACCTTGTTCCCCACTGGCCCTTTTTTTCAGTTATAAAGGAATTCCCAATACTATTCTAGCATGTCCAAAGGTCAGTTGTTAATCTCCTCTCTGATCCAGCTGGTGAATCTGGGAATCTTGAGGCAATGTTACAACTGCCTCATGTACACAGACAACCCTCTCCTCCTCCCAACAAATTCCAACACATGTGAGAGATGCAACCATATAGCCAAACTGGAGGCTAAGCTCTCTCAACTCAGTACTGGCGTAACCAGTCAGGAGGAGAAGGAAACCACACTCACTACGATTCCAGTCTCACATAGACCTACCACGACAGCAAACCAAAGACATAAACACACAAAAACATACTTGGAGGCTCTAAATAAAAATCTGCCTAAGCAGCAGAGACCTCAAAAGCAGACACCCAAGCAACCGCTACCCCAAAACAAAATACGTGCAACACATAGCTCACAAAGCCAGTGTGCCGAACAGTCACAGCCCTTAAGGCTAAACAACACACCTGATATACTTGTAATAGGTGACTCTATCATCAGGCACACTGACGTCCCGCTCACCAGGCTGAACAAGGAGAAGGTCACGGTGAGCTGCCTGTTGGGTGCTAGGATCTGCCACATAACACAAGCACTCAGGTCACTCTAAGGCAAGTACAAATATGACTCTGTCATTGTCCATGCTGGTGTAAATGACCTGAGATGTACCTCCCTGGACTACATGAAAAGAGACATAGAGGAGCTCTCTGAGCATGTAGCCCAGGCCAGTATGACCCTGACCTTGAGTAGCATCTTACCCTCACCAAGAATGATGCCACAATATGAAGACAAGATGATCAATTTCAACAATTGGCTTAAGTATTGGTGTCATTCAAAGGGGATCCAATGCCTGTCAGCCTGGGATGACATGCTCGACAAGCCACGATGCTTCACTAGGGACAGCTTGCACCTGTCACCCCTGGGCTTTCGGATATTGGCAAAGGCTCTTGCTTCCCCCATAGTGCCTTTTTTAGGCAAGGCTCAAAAGACAAACCCACCTCCATAGGTATCACAAGGGATAAGAAACTAACAGTAATGCTACTCAACGCCAGAAGTCTAAACCTCAAGATGCACGCACTCAAAACTCTCCTTAGCATGGAGAACATCGATATCTGTGCAGTAACAGAAACCTGGTTCAAGGCTCCTGAGAGCACCCCAGCACTACCAGGTTATACCTCATACCATGCTTTTCGGTCCAAAAACTTGGACCGAACCACAAAAGGAGGGGGAGTATCAATATTCGTCAAAGATACCCACACCTCCAGGTTGGTGGCACAACACGAAGCATCAGAGACTATCCATGTGCAACTAACAGTAGGTAAAACTGCCTTCCAGTTTATAGCCTGCTACAGACCACCCTCCCAAACACAGGAACTCCACGCGGCCTTCCTAAGAACACTGGAAAATATGAAGGTCTCTCCAAACACCATTATATTGGGTGACTTCAACTACCCAAACATAGACTGGGAGCATTACTCTAGCTCCAACACCCTAGCCCAAAGGTTCCTAGAATTTATAAACTCAAATGCTATGGAACAACTTGTTACCACTCCCACAAGAGGGGAAAACATACTGGACCTGATCATCACCAACATGGGGACTCTATGCTCCAGACCAGAAGTGTATCCTTCACTGGTAATATCAGACCATAAACTAATCTCACTGGATATTCACATCCCGACCCCAACCCCTGCCCAGAAAACCACAGTGAAAAACTTCTCTAAAGCAAATTTCACACAGCTCAAAAACCAAGGTGGAATCCTTCAAAGCCCCCGAGCCTGTGGAAAATACGGCCCAGACCGCAGAATCCTTTATAAACACATTCTATGAACACCTTCAGGAATGCATGGATCATGCAATCCCAAATAAAACCAAGACCCAATCCTCCAAAGGCAGATATCCTGTCTGGTGGACCCCAGCCATAAACAAACTATACAATAGAAGGAGGAAGCTACTACATGATAGAGCAAAATCCCAAAAAAGGAAGGCATCTCTGATCAGTATTAGCAAAAAACTACGGGCACTCATAAAATCGTCTAAGGCCAGCTTCGAGAGAAAAATTGCACAGGACACTAAGGATAATCACAAGGCTTTCTTTAGTTATGTTAGGAACCTGGGTGGGAATTCCCAGATATGCTCAGAATTAGTCCAAAATGACAAAAAATACATCTAACCCACAGACATTGCCAACATCCTAGCTGACAGGTTCAGCACAAACCCCCCCCCTGCCCACCAAAAGGACAAATATCTATCCCAGCAGAGTGCTGCCCCCCTGACATCTCAGATGCTCAGGTAAGAGCTGCCCTCTCCAAAGCAAAAAACACAGCATCAATGGGACCAGACAGTTTCCCGGGCTGCATCCTACATGAACTCCAAGAAGAGCTAAACCCAAATATAAAACTACTGTTCAATCTCAGCCTTACTACAGGATATGTACCCAAAAAGTGGCGTACAGCAACAGTGGTCCCTCTCCACAAAGGTGTTGCCTCAACGGATCCTGGGAACTATCGCCCCATAAGCCTGACCAGCTTGGTCTGCAAAGCTATGGAAAGGATCATCATGGACCTCATAAATAAAGATATTGTGGACCTACAGACACTGGATCCTACCCAGTTCGGCTTTGTTAAGGGCAGATCCTGCCTCTTAAACCTGGTCGATTTCTTTGAAACAGTCACCAAGGCCATTGACGAGGGGAAGGTGGTCCACACAGCCTACCTGGACCTCGCAAAAGCCTTCGATACAATACCCCACTCGGGCATTATAGATAAGCTCACCAGCTTAAATATAAACCCCTATGTCACTAGATGGGTTGCAAACTGGCTCAAGGACAGAACCCACATGGTTAGAATTGCTGGAGCCATGTCAGACTCCAAACCAGTTACAAGTGGCGTCCCACAAGGCTCAGTCCTGGGACCTCTCTTGTTCTGTATATATTTCTCGGAGGTACAGGCCAACACGGAAGGACTGTGGCTGACCAAGTTCGCAGATGACTGCAAACTGGGCGCCATAATCGACTCTCCAGCCGACACAAGCATCCTCCAAAAGGGCCTCATAGAAACAGACAACTGGTGCCAGAGCCATGGCCTCAAGCTAAACGCCATTAAGTACAAAAGAAGTAATTAGGGACCTGGGGACCCAAGTTGATAGCAATCTCTTATTTGATAACCACGTGGCCAAAGTGGTTAGAAAAACATTTTATATAGCCCACCTAATCATGAAGGGATTCACATCTAGATCAGGGGAGGTCATCGTGCCTCTTTACTCATCCCTCATCAGGCCCATAATTGAGTACAATGCCCCTTTTGGGATGTACCTTACCAGACACCTGCAGCAACTGGAAAGACCCCAAAAGTACCTCACCAAGAGGATCAAAGGGCTCAAACAGATGCCATATGCTGCCCGGTTAAAGAAACTCCAGCTCTACTCAGTGGCATACCACCTGCTCAGAGGCGATATGTGCCTGACATATAAAGCCATGTCCAACCCGGAATTAATGGACATGTTGCACCTCAGAAAATCCAAATCCCATCGAGCTATGCGCTCAAGAGACTTGAACCTCAGCACTGAAATAAATAGGACATGCTGGAGGGATAGATACATAACCCAGAGGCTCCCTTCACTCTGGAATAAAATCCCAGTCCAGGTTAGGCAGAGTCCCTCACTGACACTCTTCAAGAGGAATCTTGATGAGTGGATGGGAGATAATAGGTTTACCCCGGGTATCACTTCTGTGTCACTGTTAGACAGAGGCACAGTATACTAACCTCGAAAAAGGGCATATCAAAATTAATTTAGAATGGGTGGCGAAAGCCAAACACACTCTGGCTAGGCTTATAAATGCCCTAGGGCAGATAGCCTAGTATGAACCTATGAACCTATGTTATTACATTTTCATACTGCATCATTAAGGGGAAGTGTGAGTAAGCCAAACCAATTTATAAAAGAGAGTCTTTCATTAAAAATTGTAGGCATGAAGGTAGAAAGTTTACAGCAGTCTTTATAAAGGTGGGGTCTGTAATGATTTGCAGAGTGCCATTGAGTATAAATAAGTAGGTGGTCACTTATGGTATCTGGTAGTGGGGTTGTGATAAAGGTGTGGGTCAGTAATTAATATCCAGTCAAGGATAGTCCCAGCGTTGGTGTGTTTGTTCAAGCAAGTGAGGCAGTAATGAGCTGGGTAAATCCAAATAGATTGATGCTATGGATAGGGGAGCCTGTATTTAGTATTTTCCAGTCAATATTCACATTGTCCAGTATTACAGTTTCATAACGTATGTTTTGGGAGGCCCAAGATAGTATGCTTTCTAGAATCAGGATATTATTGCCTTGAGGGATATATATGGAAGCAATTGCAAATTTTTGTGAGAGGTTATGTGACAGTTCAGAATTAAAAGTGCAGCTGAGTTGAAGTCAGGTGATTGGGTGGATAGGGGAGAGACGTTAAGTTGTTTGGAATAGAGTATAGCAAATCCACCTCCTTTTTAGAGATTCTGTCATGACAGGAGATGTTGTAGCCTGATGATAGAATTTCTTTGTTTGAAATATGAGGTTTACCCATGTTTCAGATAATGGTAAGATATGTGGGGAATAATGGGAGTTGCAAGAATGGAGTTCTGTTATTTATTTTAACAGGCTTTGAATATTTATGGAAAGTAAGGACAGGGTTTTAGGGGAGGATGAGGTAAAGGTTGAAGAGTGGTGTGTGGAGATGGGGATGGTGGAGAGATATGTTGCTTGGTTAGTAGCGGAAAGTGATGTGGAGGGACCTGGGTTGGGGTGTATGTAACCTGATAGCAGGAAAAGTCTAGCAATTAAGGAAAGCTTGGAAGTATAGAAGTTATATAAGAGATTTTTGTCTTTGAGTCTTAGCAAGATAGAGGAAGGGAAGTTTAAGTTTTTGGTGTTGAAGAGGTGGAAAAAAGAAAAGTTGACTAAGGAGGGAGAAATATGATAAGATCAGGTGGTGTTATGATTATTGTCTGGATGGGAGAGAGTTGGTGAAGATTTTAGATAATAGAGGTTGTTATGATAGGAGGTTAAGTAGGTGAGCAGAAGAAGTAAAGAGGTTGTTAGGATGTTATACAGCATGATTTCAAAAGGAAGGGGTTGAGTGAGGGTGTTATAACTTTAGAGTAGGTAAGATGTAATAAAAGAAGGGAAAATTCCTGGTTGAAGAAATGAAGGAAGCAGTAGGAGAAGAAGGGGAAAATGCCCAGTTGAAGTTTTGAAGGAAACAGATGTAAGAATGCAGTAGCAGAAGGAAGAATGCCTGGTTGAAGAACTGGAGGAAATAGGTTAATGAACTGTGAATTTAGAGTAGTGGTGAGGTAGAAGATTAGTTTGGAGATGAAGTGAGGTTGGAGGGAGGGTGCAAAAATGAATTTTATTTGAGATATAATCAGAGGTGGTGCTTCTTTGGATTAGTGGGTGGTTTGGAGGTGATAGGGTGATGAAGGGGTGGTGATTTGGTGGATAGGTATATGTTAAATGAGTTAGGAGTGGGTGGGAATGGAGGTAGGGTAGTGGAGCGGAGTGAGCTCAAGCAAAGCGAAGGTGAAAGGACTGGGATTATCCAGGTTGTGACTGTTCACCCAGAGTCAAAATAAACAATCAGTAAGTCAGTTTCTTAGATCTGGATTAAAACTGAGTTGTTAATCCTTAATTATAGTTCTTTTGCTTTTATTTGCTGCTTAATTTTCTATTTTTAGGTCTACATTTGTCCAATTAGCGAGCGAGCAAAGTATAATGCATATATAAAGGATTTAAATATAAGGGAGTGTACTTAGAGATCTTACTGGAGCTAAAGCAGACTAATATGATAGACCAGGAGCATAGAGGTTCATTTGGGAGAAAAGTAAAAACAATAAGAAGGGGTAATGGAGGAGTTAGAAAAAGAAATAGGAGAATAAGTCCAAGATGATTTCCCTGCTTAGATTAGCAGAAGCATATTGGTGTCAAGTGGGAATAGAAATCAAACCAGAAGCAGATAAAAATCAGGCAGTAATTTAATGTGCAAAATACAAAAAAAAAAAGAATATAAGGTGAAGTATCAGATGAGAAGGCAAAAAATGTGGAAAATACATAAATATAGTTGCAAGTATAGAAAATTCTTGGAACAACCTCATTTTGTTCAGGATCAAATGCAGGAATGATTAAGTAGATGTGAATTTAAACCAAAAGATGAAAGGTTAATATTAGCAGTTCAAGATAGTGGACTGCATACATGTTGATTTACAGAATCCATTGAATGAGTGGGAGGAACAGACAAATGTAGGTTTTTGTAAAACAGAACTGGAAACAGTCACACATCTTGTTGCTGGTGGTAATATACTGATGGCAGAAGGACTGTATCCCAAAAGGCATAATAATGTGGCAAGGTTGTTGCATTGGAATTTGTGCAAACATCATAATACTTGAAGTAGCTGAAAAACACTGGAAACATCAGCCAGAAAGCATTATAGAAAATGATGAAGTTTATATCACATGGGATCACCCATTATCAACAGTTTAAAACCAGATGTGAAAAAAACAGATATAGTAGTCCATGAAAAGAAGACAAAAGTAGCATTGATCACTGAAATTGCTATACCCAATGACTACAGTGCCTTACATACAGAGAGACACAAAATCATAAAATACTAGGATCTGCAGGCAGAAAAGAGGGAAATATGGAAGAAGGAGACAGTTCCAACAGTAGTAGGATCAACAGGTCTTATAAAAAAGAATTCACAATTGCGCTTAGATATGTTCCTGATACATTTAACTCCTTATGAATTGCAAAAGGAGTCATTACTGGGTGCACTACAGATGCTGTGAAGAGCACTTCTGACTAACAACAAAGATTGAAACAATGCTAATTTCATGAACGTTAATAATACTTTGACTTAGAAACATGGTCCATTCCCATCATAGTATTAGAAACGCAAAAGATTGGGAGAAATTAAAAAGGTACAATATTATTTATCTGTGCTTGTTACTCTGATTTCTTTTACACCTTTTTTTCAGCTATTTAAGATAGTCATTACTGTATACCACAGACTTGAAATATCTGTATTATATTTTTCTCCACAGTGTATTGTTACAGCATATGCAAATTCTAGAAATTTCTTGAGAAGCTATGTTAATATGTCAATAATGCTCTTAGATTCTTATTTTGAAACTTATTGTGTTGCTTATGTGGTGTGAAATGGACTGGAATATCAGTGGAATATATTCACCATATAAACCATGTTGCCACACGTGATATAGAAAGGGTAATTTACAATATATTTTGTGTTTGTCTTAAAAATATTAGAAAGATGGGACAGACAAAATAAAAAAGCATCTGCAAAAAAATAAAAGGAGCTTATATACTCAAATGCAATATTTACCACTGAGAGCATTAATATTGTTTTATCCAAAAGCATTGTTATAAATAAAAATTGTAAAAGTGAAGCTAATTCTGTTTATATGTTTGCGTTTGTTTATTTAAAGACATTTATTTATACATTTCCACAGTGTGCCTCTGCAGTATGATGATGTTTGGTTGTCAGATGCTAAGTGGTACTGCAGTGTTAGGTTTTCAGCTTTTGAAATTCATCTGGACTGTTCTCAAAACTGAAGATGAAGGATATTTTTACCTTTCACTTTGTGCCTGACTTGTACCCATCTTGAACATCTTGAGTGCCAAACTGGAAATGTTTTGCATTAGTTAAGGATATTTGGGAATGGTACATATGCATATGTTTCTGTCTTAAGCATTTGTTCAATTGATTGCCATTGGTTGACATTGTTCAAAGAGTATCACTTTACTGGCTGTTTACTGGACACTGAATAGCTGCTGGAGCACTTGTTGTTAAAGGATGTTTCAAGTATGAATTTTTGCAGAATAATTGAAGCTTTTATTCCATGAGTTTGACAACTGCATCCTGCATGTGTATCTGCTGGAACCTTGGGCCCAAGGCAATTGTTTTTTTCCTGTTACGTGCTGAACTGCCACAATGTGCATATTTGGAAGGCAACTGGAGTCTTTTAGTTGGCTTTAAAGGTTGACTTTGTGACCATCCCAGTTAGAAGCTTGTTTATTTCATCCATTTGGTATCACCCTCTGTTTGCAGTCTTAGTCACTTTAGGTCCCTGTTCTTGATAAACTCATGTCTAATTATTTTAGATGTTGGTTGTCTGCAGACATCAGTTTTTTTTTTAATCTTGGACAGTTGCTTCATCTTAAGACTGTTCTGGTTACTTTCTAATAGTGCTTGTAATAATACACTATTATCAATTATTCCTTTGTCTGTTTATAAAATGTATTTGTGTGTTATTTTTGTCTTAATCTTTTTGTTCAATTGAAAATATATCCATGGCTAATTTAAATTGTTATTGATAATTATTCCAGTCATGTTGCTTTACAGTGCTAAACTCACTTTCATAATTTATTGTATGTTTAGGTAATTAAGCAGCTTGAACTTTATGTATATTCTTCTCTAGTATAGAGAACTTGTAGGCAGGAGATGTGTATCCAAAACTAGGAAGAAAGTTTTTATTACCTGAACTGTTTTTCAATGGATGATAGCTATAAATAAAGGAAACATGTTAACTGATTTTAATCTCTACAAAGACATTTTGCTGAGGTTCTATAAATTTATTGGCAGTAAAGGATAGTATGCAGCTGTAACAATTTCCTTTTATTATCTATGGGTCTGTTCATATGGAGGATTTTAAGTCTAAATATTATGACTTGAAAAGTTTTGCTGAAAATGTCAGCACTTTTTTCATTACTTATTTTAAATTTAAAAGCTCTGAAATATCTCATTTAGTTTTCTGTTCTGCCTCTTTGTCCATTTTGAAATGCAGTTTGTCTCATTTAGTAACAGCACCCAGTTGTCCACTGAGCAGGTAGAAGGAAGGGTAGTAGTGCAATGTTTAAAGCAAAGGTTGTCAAGCCTGAGTCAGTGTGTGGGAAAACTGGATGATAGATCTCCCCCCTTTGCAAAGACCAAGTTTCAATTATTCTGCTCTTCATTAACTATAAAGATGGAGCATGCAATGACAGCATCTACTTGCAAGTAGAAAATATCACAAGAGACTGAAAACTCTAAGATCTGTGCAGATTATCTTGAGATAACAATGTCAGACACTCACAGGCTTTATTATGCTTTACTAGCTAACTGGCTCATATTACACAACATAATGCTACGGTACTGCTCTAGCAATATACACCACAAATCAACCAATTTACTCAGCATTTTTGCATGGGAGTAATCCCTCTTGTAATACAAATCTCCTGTTGCCTATACATACTAACTCTAACATCATGTTATGCCAGAGTAACAGTACTTATTGGTGTAACATGAAAATAAAATATTTATATTCTTCATCGCAGAACTATTTCTGAAGTTGACATATTTAGGAATCATAGAGTATCCATCCAAATTAATGTGTGATATTAACAAAGTATTATGAATAAACACACAGCAGGCGCCATATAAGTTCAAAGCACTTCCAAACCATCTATATGTCTACTTCTACAGTTCACATTAAATACAAGTCAAAATACGTACATATCAGTGCAGCAGATGCAAAACTCTTTGGCCATATCTGCATCATCTCACTTCATATTCAGAAGACAAAAGATATTTTAAAAGAAATGCATAAGAAAGCCCACAATGCTCACTTGAGCAGCTGTATTTTAACCAAATCATGTCATTCTGAACTACTCCTGTCCTTTACACGCAATGTTCTATGGCTTGACCAAAAATGGCACATCCATAGGAGCTGCTTGGAGTTTGGCACCCTTTGCCAGAGGTCCAGAATGATTCTGCTTTAATCCAAAGCATCCAAGTAAAAAAACAAGAAAATAAGTATATTTTGTGTGTCTGTTACACTTTTTGAATTGCATTGTGTCTGAGAAATATCAGCATAACATGCTGATAAATACATCAAAAACTAAGCATATGAGATTTGGGAGACATAAATTGAAAGGTGAATATTTAATACAGCACACAGGGATTGAAGCTGTAGCGTCATTTAAGGACCTGGGTATATGGGTAGATCCAGCTTTGATTTTTTTCTAATCATACCAATCAACTGGTTAATGATAGTTATAGAACTATAGGTTGCATATAAAGATTATAAAGTCTAAGAAATCAGGAATGATGAAGTCATTGTTTGTTAGTTACATTAGACCCAAGCTTCACTATGGAATAACAATATAGAAACCTTATAAGAAAACAAGCATGAACACCCTAGAAAGAGTACAGTGGAAATATACCAAGGGCATCCATGGATGCAAAAAATGTAAGTTATGAAAGACTAAAATATCTGAACTTGTACACTGTCTCTTAAAAATATCTAAAAGGAGATCTAACTCAGGTATATAGTGCATTTAGAGACAACTACCTCTGGGAATGATTGGGTTTATCAAAAGACAGAGAATCATCAGACAACCTACGTAGAAGATTCTATAGGAATGAGAAGTGTAATGATTTCTTCTCTGAGAGAGCAGCTGATGCATGGAACAGACTACAAAATTACATTAAAGCAAGTACTAGCTTAGATATTTTAAGAACAGCCTGGACACTTTATGGGAACAAGTGTTTTGGTATATTGGCAGGCTAGAAGGGCATTAATACCCGTGCTTGAAATGTTTGTATGTTTGTTTATATTAATGTTTGATCACTGCATTTTTTTCTGCTTTTTACTGTTGTGACTGCATATTTTCTGCTCTTGCTTTAAACTGTATTTTCAGCCTAGATAGCATAGTCTAGATTCAGACCTGCTGAATCTAGCCTGTTTTTGTTACATTTTAGCAGCAAAACAATCAAAAATGATGAAGCCATTGTTTGTTAGTTACATTAGACCCAAGCTTGACTATGGAATAACAATATGGAAACCTTATAAGAAAACGAGCATGAGTACCCTAGAAAGAGTACAGTGGAAATATACCAAGGGCATCCATGGATGTAAAAATTTAAGTTATTACGAAAGACTAAAATATCTGAACTTGTACAGAGTCTCTTACAGATATCTAAGAGAAGATCTTATTCAGGTACATAGGGCATTTAGAAACAACTACCTCTGGGAATGTTTGGGGTTATCAAAAAGTACTAGAGAATCCTCAGACAACTTATGTAGAAGATTCTATAGGACTGAGAAGTGTATTAATTGGTTCTCTGACAGAGTAGCTGATGCATGGAACAGACTACCAAATTACATTAAAGCAAGTACTAGATTAGATATTTTTTTAAGAACAGCCTGGACACTTATTGTGGGAACAAGTTGGTATATTGGCAAGCTAGAAGGGCATTACTGCCTGTGCTTGAAATATTTGTAAGTATGTATTATGTATGTATGCATAAAACCAACCATTTATATTAAGGAAGGCTCCCCTGTACCCTTGAGGCAGAAGAGTGCGGATACAGCCTTGTCTGAGCTGGGGATTGCTGGAGGAAGGTTTATTGTGTACTTTATTATTGATAGATTAGTTTAGAAATGTTTAATCTCACCTGTATTTAAGCCTCATATTTGCACTCAATTAACTGGAGCTCCTCAGATTTTGGCATCATTTGCCAGAGGTCCAGAGTGAATCTGCTTTAATCCAAGGCATCCAAAAGGAAAAACAAAAAATAGTATATTTTGTGTGTCTATTGCATTTTTTGAATTGCATTGTGTCTGATCACTGCATTTTTTTCTGCTTTTCACTGTTGTGACTGTATATTTTCTGCACTTGTCTAAGCTGTATTTTCAGCCTGGATAGTCTGCTAAATGTAGCCTGTTTTGGTTACACTTGAACACTAAAACCATCCATCTTACATTAAGGAAGGCTCCCCTGCACTCCTGTGGCAGAAGAGTGTGGCTACAGCATTGTCTGAGCTGGGGATTGCTGGAGGAAGGTTCATTGTGTACTTTTCTATTGGTAGATTAGTTTAAAACTGTTTAATCTCACATGTATTTAAGTCTCATGTTTGTGTGGCACTGCGCATCTCACTATGGTGGTTAGTGCTGCCTTCTTTAAATGCAAGCAGCTTGAAACACAACTTTTGCCGAGACAGTTGTCAATGGAACTATCGCAAGCTTATCAATTGCACTAAAGGCAACTTAGTTGCACACTGAGCAGCCTTGCCATACTTATCATCCACAGCCCTCAGATGAAAAACCCTTGATATTCCTACTGCAAAAACTAGTCAGCCTAGCCCACTCCTTTCCCCATTAGCTCATACAGTGAAAACCTGCAATAATGGACAGGCAGATTCCCATTATTTTTCTGGCCAGCCTGATTGACATGGGAATACTGAGGTAATGTAGTAATTGCCTCATGTATACTGACAACCATTTACTACTACAGCAGACAAATACCTTATGTGAGAGATGTAAATACAGGGCATTGCGGTGGTGCAACGGTAGCATTGTCGCCTCACAGCAAGTGGTTCTCCCGTTCGATTCTCGGCTGGAACGCCTTCTGTGTGGAGTCTGCATGTCCTCCCTGTGGTCGAGTGGCATTCAAAAGACATGTGTAAATGGGCTTGCCTTCATTGAAGGTTGGGCGTTGAGCTGGCACCTTGGCACCATAAAACTTTACTGCCAATCATTAGTGGACGGGAGTTCCACTGTGGCGACCCCTAGCTGGGAAAAGCCAAAAGAAGAAGAAGTCAGACCCCACTCTGATGGACTTCCTGCTTATCCAGAAAACAAACAGTACCAGAATTACCTGTTCTAAACACGTAAACCTTGCCTAAGATATAAACAGGACCTGCTGGAGAGATAGGTATGTATCCCAGAGGCTACCCCATCTATGGAACAGGTTCCTCATCTATGTGAAGCAATGTTCCTCCCTAACCCAATTCAACTGCATCTTGGACAATCGGATGGGAAACCGGAAATTCATCCCTGGTTTGACACATATGACTCTAATGCAAACAGGTAACCTGTAAATGGTTCATCTCCCAGGCCCATGCTTACACTTATCAAGGATGTCAGAACTTGTCAGAGATTTGGGATGCATGGCTAGGTTTAAAAAGGCCCTTGTGGTCATTATCCTAGTAAACACCTATAAACCCATGAACCTATATGGAATTCCTTTCCTCATGTAAAATGAAACAGATACCAACCAGGTTGTCAGTACACACTCTTCACCTCTCACACAAAATAAAAGCATGTTGCATAGAATTACATACATGTAGGTACTCACTAGAAGTCTACCAAAATCCCACAGACCTCCCAAATGCAAACAGATTGCACACACTATTAATCAGATTGAAACCACTACACACAATAGCACATACAAATAAGTCTCAACAAATAAGCCGCTAAGGCAAAGCACCTTTAAACCTAACGTCCTAGTCATAGGCAACTCCAAAGTGAGACACACAGATGATTCCCTCACCGGGCTGGACAAGGAGAAGGTCACAGTCAGCTGACTTTCAGGTGCCAAGATCCGTCAGATCACACAAGCACTCAAGTCACTCAGCAACAAGTACCGTTATGACTCGGTCATAGTTCATGTTCGGGTGAATGACTTGAGATGTTCCTCTTTGGATTATATGAAAAGAGACATGACTGAACTCCCAGATCATGTGTCCCAGACAGGTATGACCCTAGCCCTAAGCAGCATTCTACCTTCACCCATGATGATCTATAAACAAAAACTGATCAACTTCAACGATTGGCTTAGCTTCTGGTGTCAGTCCAAGGGGATCCAGCATCTGTCAGCACGGGATGACATGGCTGACAGGCCACACTGCTTTGCCAGAGATGGTCTTCACCTGTCTCCTCTAGGCTTTCAGTTACTGGCAAAGTCAAAATAACAAAATTTCCAATGTAACAAAATCTACCTGAAGCAAACTCAAGGTTCTGCTGCTTAATGCTAGAAGTCCAAACAAGATGCTCCACTCCTTGGAAGTATGCCTCACTTTGGAAGATTCTGACATCTTTGCAGTCACTGAGACATGGTTCAAGGCTGCAGAGAGTACCCTGGCTGTGCAAGGCTACAACCACACATCCAGACCTCAAAATGAGTGTGAAAGAACCAAAAGTGGAGGGGTATCCATCTTCATTAAAGCCAATTACACCTCAAGTCTGATCGAACAGTATGACTCTCTCAAACTACTCCATGTCCAATTAACTCTAGGCAAAATGCCCTACCACATCATTGCTAGCTATTGGTCCCCCACCATGAAACAAGAAAAGCACACCACCTACTTGGACTTACTGGAATCACTCTCCATACAGCCCAACACCTTAGTTATGGGTGATTTCAACTACCCTTCCATCCACTGTGTGACATACACAAGCACTAGCGTGCTCATTCAGAGGCTCCTGGACTTTGTCATTTCAAATGCACTGGACCTGATAGTCTGCACCCCTCATTCGTGGCTCAAACTTCCTAGACATAGTGTTCACCAACATGGGGAGTCACTGTACTCTCCCTGTGTGATGTCTTCCCTGGTAGGATTGGACCATAAAACTATCTCATTCTAAGTAACTATTGGATCTCACACCCTCACAGGAGCAAAGGAACTGAAGAACTTTACCAAAGTTAACTTCAAACTACTAAGTGAAGAATAAAAAGTTTTATACCCCCTGCATTCACAGACAACAAAGACTTCTATGTAAAAGTGTACTCAGATGCCCTGTACAAACACTTAAGCAGCTGTATAGACTTGATTGTACCTGACCAGATCAAAACCAGGTCCTCCTGGAAAAACAAGCCACCCTGGTGCACCTCAAGATTAAACAGGTTATATAACAAGAGGAAGAAACTGATGTCCGAGCATAAAAAGGAACTGACTCAGCAGAGGAAAAATTCTCTCCTCAGTGTGAACAAGCTAATAAGAGGTCTAATGAAATCCTCTGAAGCTAAGTATGAAGCTAAAATAGCATCTCTAGGTAAGGATAATCATAAGGCATTCTTTAATTACATCCGAAATCTAAAAGTGAATGCCCAGCTATGTGCAAAACTGGTAATAGATGGTACCACTCATACTACACTGGAGGAAATTGCCAACCTGCTAGTCGAGAGATTTGGTGCTAACTTCACCCCAAATGTCCCACTGGCCATACCCCAAAGCATACCAGACACCAGTCCTCTGCCCAGAGACTAGGTCTTATCCACACTCTCCAAGGCCAAAAACACAGCCTCTCTGGGACCATATAATATCCCCAGAATAGTTATTCAGCAATTTAAAACAGGACCTAACAGACCTACTTAGTGTTCTCTTTAATCATAGCCTAAGAACTGCTTTTTTTTCCAGCAGAGGGGAGAACAACAACATTTATCACCTTGCACAAAGGGGAGCCATCAACAGACCCTGGGGACTACTAACCCATATATCTAACCAGTCTCAACTGCAAGACCATGGAAAAAATCAATACAGACCTTATTAACAAGGACATGGGAGACCTTCAAGTTCTAGACCCAACACAGTCTGGCTTAGTTAAGGGAAGGTCATGTTTATTAAACCTAGTAGACTAATTCAAGAAAGTCGCCAAAGCCCTGGATGAAAGTAAGACACCCTGCTTACCTTTGATCTGGCCAAGGCATTTGACAAAATCCCCCACTCAGGTATCATTGAAAAAGTCTCTCAGCTGGGGATTAACCCTTATGTTACTAGATGGGTAGCCAATTGACTCACTGACAGAACACACAATGTCAAAGTTGGTGACTCCACATCTACCAGTAGACCTGTCACCAGTGGCTTACCAGAAGGTTCTGTACCAGGCCCTTTACTGTTCAGAATTTACATCTCAGATATCCAGGCTAAATTAGATGGCCTTTAGCTTACTAAGTTCGCTGATGATTGTACATTGGGTAGAATCATTGAGTCCCCCAACAATGTTAACATACTTTAGGAAGGGCTAACACAGACAAATAATTAGTGCCAAAGCCACAGTCTAGAACTAAATGAAAAAAGTGCATTATTATTCCCTTAGTTAAAGTAGAATTCCCCACTAACTACAGTATTGACAACACCCCCTTGAGCTCAGACCCTGTGGTGCAAAACATAAGAACACAGGTAGATAGCAATCTGAACTTCGACCACCAAGTTTCCTGTGTAGTAAGGAAAGCATTCTACATTGTGCACCTCATAAGTATGGACATTGCATCCAAGTCTAAGGTTATTATAGCTCCACTGTACTTGACCCTCCCCAGACCAGTAACTAGGTACAATGCTCCCTTTTGCATGTACCTCAACAGACATCTGCAGCAGCTTGAGAGACGACAGAGGTTTCTCACCAAAAAAATACATGGCCTCCAAACCTTGACATATACAGATAGACTAAAAGCCCTGTCACTGTAGTCTGTACTGTATAGACTGCTGAGAGGAGACATGTGCCTGGCCTACAGGGAAGTCTCCTACCCAGCCCTGATGTATATGCTTCATATATGCAAATCTAACAGCACAAGAGTCCCTCACTCTAGGGATCTAAACCTAACCTGTGACATTAACAGAACATGCTGGAGAAATAAATATGTCTCCCACAGACTGCCGCTCCTCTGGAACAAACTTCCAGTTCATAGTTCCTCCTCATTGACCCTATTCAAGTGTAGCTTAGACAAATGAATAGGAGACTGCAAATTCAACCTGGGGGCAGCATCAATGTCTTTCATGGACAGGGGTAGTCAGTGTTGACCATAGACTAACTCTGCAAAGTATATCCACTTAATAAGGATGGTTGGGGCAACTTGAGATTTACATGGCTAAGCTTGTAAGGGTTGTACACCACTAGCCTAGTAACCTCCTATGAATCTATAGGTCATAGGTATATACTAGGCTAATAATCACCAGGGCCTTTTTAAGCCTAGCTATGCAACCCAACCCAATTGTGTCCCTATGTGGGAATTTATTAAAATAGGGTATATTACTTGGGTAGTTTCTGGAGGTTATGTGGGGGGGGGGTAGTTTGTGCATTATTGTCTGCCCCTGTGTATCAGAGACATAGGGGCCAGACCAGGGGTGAATTGCTGATTTTGCATTGATTGGTGAAGGTTATGCTTAAATAGGGTTAGGAATGGATTCTGCTTCACATAGATGTTGAGCCTGTTCCAGAGCAAGGGGATCTTCTGAGTCACATATCTGCTCTTGCTAACATTTATACCCCAAGCAAAATTTAAATCCTTTCATTTAGCAGTTCTGATGCTGTTTATTTAGAGGATGTGCAAAAAGTCCATCAGAGCTGGATTGAGGATGCCTTGTATGCCAGCCATAATCACCTTTAAGTAATCTGTAGGAGACCAAACAAAGAGATAGGGCTTTAAGGCGATACATATATAGCAATGTATTTTTACCTGGGATTCTCCTAGTAAGGAAGTTTTGTAGGTATTCCAACTGTTGCATTTGTCTGGTCAAGTACATGCCAAGGGGGCATTATACTCAATGATGAGTTTGTTAAGGGATGAATAATGTGGCACTGTCACATCCCTTGACCTGGATAATATGCCCTTATTTATAAGTTGGGCGAAATAGAATGATTTTTGTACTACCTTGACTACGTGTGTCAAAGGCCAAATTGCTGTCTACATATGTTTCCAGATCCCAAACCACAACAACACTTACTCTTGGAGGTTTATTATTCATGGAATAATTAGCATGGGTGGCAGTTTTCCCAAAAGGCACTATGATGAATTTCTTGGTATTGAATTTTAATATGTGACTTTGATATCAGTCATTTGTGTGTGTTAGAACCTCTTGTAAGATGTTTGTGTCATGGGTGGATTTATGATAGCTCCCAATTTGCAGTCATCCGTGAACTTAGTCAGGCAAAGGCCCTTGACATTAGCTTTTACATCTGTCAAATAGATGTCAAGTAGAAACGGTCCCAGCACTGAACTCTGAGGTACCCCACTGGTGACTGGTCTCTTAGTAGAGGTGGTCTCACCAATTCTTACTTCCTGGGTACTGTCTGTGAGCCATCTGCTAATTCAGTCAGTTATGTAGGGGGTTTTGCCCAGTTCAGTGAGTTTGTCAACTATACCCCAATGCGGCACTGTATCTTACCTCTTGTCCAGGTAGGTGGCATGTACCATTATCCCCTCATCCATTGTCTTGGCGATCTTCTCAAAGAAGTCCACCATGTAAACTAAAGTAGGCATGACTTTCACTTGACAAAAATAGCAAAAAAAGCAGAGTGGAAAACAGACTCACTGTGCAGGTTAAAATATTTAATCCAAACTTAAAACACCTTATAAAAAGATGCATATAAAATGAGGTAAGTGCTTTCACATCTACTAACATATGCTTCATCAGACCATTAACTGCTACACAGAACTGATTTTTTTATATGTTTTTTTAAGTTTGGATTAAATATTTTTAACCTGCACATTGAGGTCATGTTCCAGTCTGCTTCTTCAGCTGTTTTGTGTTTCATTTTGAAGTGGAGGGCTGGTTGACTCGAGATAGAACCTTTTTCTCTTTCCTTTGACAAAGCCAAACTGGGTAGGGTTCAGTGTCTGAAGGTTGCCTATTTCTTTCTTGATCATTTCCATGATAATTCATTCCATGGCTTTGCATTAGACTAGTCAAACTAATGGGTCTGTAGTTCCCAGGGTCAGTTGATGGTACACCTCTGTGAAGTCAGATAAATGTTGCAGTCCTCCATTCACATGGTACAAAGCCTGTTTTGAGGCTATAGTTGAAAAATGACCTAAGTTGTCCTGATAGGTCATGTTTTCAGCTATTTAGGAGGCATCCTGGGATATTGTTGTGGGCTCATTGAGGCTGTTTTTGGCCATAGCAAGGACTGCCCTTCTCCTTCTTAATAGTTGAGAGGGTTATGCTAGTAAGCATTTCATGGGGGAAGCAGGGGGGTGAAGTTTGAGCTGAATTTGTCAGCCACCAAATTTTCTATGTTGCTCTGCTCAGTACAGGTGACTTCATTGACTACCAATTGGGCACACTGCTGTGTGCTGCTTTGAGATTTTGGACATAGCTTTAGAAAGACATGTAGTTGTCTTTAGCCTGTGAGTCTATCTTTACCTCGTAGTTGGCTTTGTTGGACATAATTAGCTCTCTTAGTTTTCTGTTTAGCTTAGTTAGAAAACTCCTATCATTATAGGAGTTGCTCTTCCTGATTTTAGCCATGATTTTGTTTGTTATATACAGTATTAAGCTAAGGATTCCATGAGTGAGGTTTGTATTTAGGCTTTGTTTTGGGTTTACTTGTAGTAGGCACTATATAAGTTCAAAGCACTTACAAACCTACTATGTGTCTACTTCTATAGTTCACATTTGATACAAGTGAGGGTCTCCAGTCTTTGTCAGGAGGTCCCTCTCATATTCTAATCTTCTAGTGGGAGGAAGAGAGCAGTTGTAAGCAATCATTTTGTACTTCAGTGACAGGGTCCTTCCCAACACTGAATTTGTTTTGGAGGACTGACTCACCAGGTCAGGAAAAAACAAGCGATCATTGTGGGTTCTTATTGAAACTACTTTGTTGTATGCAAACACATCATAAAAAAGGTTAAATAACTTTAACTTATAAACAAACTAGCTATTGTGCACATAGATGTTAACATTCTGGCTACACCTTCAAAATGGCCCTGAAGCTAACATGTGCTTGGTATTTATAATACATATGCACACACAGATCTTGTAAATGCTTCTTAAAGGTATAACACACCTGTCATTTTATATCCACCCTCTTTGAGAAAATAAGTTAGGCATTGTCACTGATAGTAATGAATATGCAATTTACATAGAAATGGTTTTCATCATGCAATTATACAAAGTTAGATACATATATGCAACGATGTCCAAGTTGCGTATTTCAGACTATGCTTTGAAATGCTACCATATCGTGTGACATAAAATTTGGGATTTGGTTTAGCAACTGGGATTGTCTCAGCTGACTGTTCAATCTTAGGAACATTGGAATCATCCACCAGAACAGTATCGGGAGTCAAGACACGTTCTGGAACAGGAATATCATCTAGATTGCTCTGAGAGTTAGAGTATTTATCACAGGTACAATACTGCAATATTGGTTCTGCTACAGGAAGAAGATGTCTGTGACTTTTCCTGTACTCTATACCCTCAGATTTAACAAAATAAGATCTCAGCTAGGCTCTGCACAAATACTCGTTACTTGACCAATCCGGTCGAAACCTTTCGCTGTTTCCATCCTCACTGTCTCCCCTTTTTTCAATGGACGAAGACATCTGCTTAACTTGTCATAGCTGGACTTTTGGAAAGAACGCTTTCTAGATAACTGGGCTTTGATGGTTTGGTTGTTCTTAGCTTTAGGCCTCAATAAAAGAGAACTGATAAGTGATGTTGTTCTGGTCTGCCTAGATAGAATTCTCTGAACAGGTAAGCCAAGTATATATTCACCGGGTATGTTTCTGAGATTGAGTACAT
This sequence comes from Protopterus annectens, assembly GCF_019279795.1. Lineage (NCBI taxonomy): Eukaryota > Metazoa > Chordata > Ceratodontiformes > Protopteridae > Protopterus > Protopterus annectens. The sequence continues at coordinate 266,829,968 of NC_056737.1, forward strand.
TCAAAAAAACATCAGTATTATCAGGCTTTGACTTTTCAAATAATTGCTTTGTACTCTGGACTGGACATTCAGCAAGTGAAGATAGTAACTGGATTTCAAATATATAAGCACTTAAGACTATGAAGAGGGGATTTAAGAAACAAAATGAGAGATTATACAAGCAGTTATACAGACAACTTATCATACATTGCCTTGCATGTTTCAAACATTGCATATTCAGTCAAAATTAACTCACATACACAGACGCACACCATACTGTAACCATAAACTACATATATACAGATACTAACACCAAGAAACCCACAAATACTACTATCAGCTTTGTTTTAAGGGGTTGGCCTCCTGCACCCTCATACCTCCAAAACTGTATACTAACTCTGAGATCATGCAATAACAAGGGAAAGGGCTTATTCTTACTCCTTGCTATACCTTTTCATACGAGAAAAAAATGGCACCCCTGTGTAAAATTTGTGGTTGGTTTGCATGCACTTCATCAATCAATCATGCTTGTTAAATATCTTCAAGCATGTCGGCTCAAGGTGATATTAGTTAATTTTCATTGCTTGCTTTAAGGCATAGTTTGTGGTCCAAGATCAGTAATCTTAGAAAACAGTGACATGCATTATCTCTCTTTCTCTGAGTTGTATCAACTTTGGAGTGAAAATGATAGAAGTTTGTGTAGCTGCCCTGCAAAACTTTTTTTTATACACTTACTCATAAATTGTGTAGCTCAAGTACATGCATTATGAAAATGTATGCACTAAAGTTGTAGTTTATGAGTCTTTGTGATTGGGCAAGTCTGTTAGGATTTTAGTGTTAATAATACATAATGAATCTACTCATGGTTTGAGGAGCCATCACATTTTTTTGGCAAAACAGTCCTGCGAGAAACAGTCATAACCATCCAGTTGGATCTCTATTTAAGTTGTGCAGAGTATAAATCAGATTTCAGTGTGGCTAGAACATTTGTCCACATGTACTGTGTTGTCTTAGTATCCCAAGAATCTGTGCAGATGCAATGATGGAGATGATCATCAGGTTTAAACTAAAAGAAACTCATATTCATAAAAATGCATACAGAAGCATTGTAGTAGAAGTTATGGAGAAAGCCTGGGGCAAAAGAAGTTGAAGCAAGGCTTGTTGTCCTTTTGACAGGTGATTTTTATTTTCTTAACTTAGACTGGTTTGACACACTGTCTTTAGGACAACTCCTGTGCCAGCCCTGTCATTTATCAGAACCGCCTGAAATTTATTGTGGTTTTTCTTCTACCCTCAAGTGAAGTATCTGGCAGGGGATCGTTTTTCATCATACATGTTACACTATGAATCTCAGACCCCTGTCAGGATCAAGTTATGGTATTGGCTGAGAGTGACAGTGGTCTCCTAGGACCATTCTCATACAGTGACATCAGTGGGAGCAGGTATATGCATGCTTTCATTTGAAATTATTTGAAAACATTGTAATGTAACACCTGTTAAGAATGAGAGCTGACAGTGCTTTTGATTAAAATATGCTGAATATCAGTTGTTTGTGAAACTGCAGTCCCCCATATGTTGTCAGGTCGCCTAGCCTGCTTTCTCCTGTAAACCTTTAAGTACTTATGGTCCTCTTTGAAGATGAAAGACTGCTTTTAACAACGTGAAATGCAATTCTATACCACCATATAAATAATAGTGCAGAAATCTGTAAATGCAGTAGGAAAGGGCTCCAAAATGACAAAATAGGTCTTTTTCTATATAATAAATAGCCCACTTGGGACTATGACTAGATTAACAGAATGGGTCAAACTTTTGTAAAGCAGTCCCAAAGATGAAAACTGACCATGCTTGTTAGCGTCATAGCCAGAAGTTTCTGTTTCATTCCCCCAGTCTCATACGGATGGTCCCATCTAAAGTCACATTAAAAATGTGCAGATTTCTCAAGAAATTGCCCCTTTGTAATTAATTTGAATGGATAATTTTCATCTGGTCCCTACAGCTACAAAATGAGTTTTTAGAAAAGTATTCATATTTCTGTGCAATGCGGTGGTGGTGCTGCGGTAGCGTTGTCGCCACATAGTTAGACGTTGCCCATTCGATTCTCAGTTAGAGCGTCTTCTGTGTAGCGACATGCATGAATGGGCATTCCTTCGTTGAAGGTTGTGCGTTAGGCCCGGCAAGCCATTACATAAAAATCTGCTGCCAATCATTAGTGGACCGGACTTCCGCTGTGGCGACCCCTAACCAGGAAAAGCCGAAAGACACAAACAATTCATATTTCTGTGCAAGTAATATACACTTCCATGTTACAGGCATTATTTCAGACAGCTGTAGTCATATGCTGTTGTTTGTAAGTTGTAAAGGTTCTGAGAAAAGCTCAGAGAATGGATGATTTTCAGCTGTTACCCTAATGACTATAAAATATACTTCTGATGCATAATCCTGTTTCAGAAAAGTTATAATCAGATCATTGTTGTAGACATTAATTCAGATAGTTGTAGACATCTACTTTTCTTTGTTGGTCATGATAATTCTCAGAGGTGCTCCAAAAAATCTGTTCATTTAAATACAAAGTGTGCTGGGCTACATCCTCCATGGTAGGTAAATAAATGCCAGAACCGGATTTCTGGAATTTCTGTTTTAAAAGTAGCTACAAAAGGTACAGTATACAATATATAAACTAGATCCACCAATGGCTAAGTGTGTATGAGTGAGGTTACTGGATTTTCACACCTGGTGCCTTCAACTATGCCATGCCATGAGCGAGCCCTGTAGTCAGGACTGAATTTCCAGCAGCAGTGGTGAGTCAGATTTCATAAAGCTATATATTTTCATCTCTGTGCCTGCTGACCAGTTAGCCCACAATGATGATATGTATCCTATCTGACTTGCTAATTTGTATGAATATGGCATTTACACAGAGTCCTGATTGGCCAAACATTTTGGACTTGTTGTTGCTGTTTTAGTCTCCCCTGGGTTCACTCTTATACAAAACTGTGACTATCTCACTCAGATCAGGGTTAGAGTTAAAGTTGTGCTAATTCTTTTGAGTATGCAGTGGACACACGAGAAAGGAGTGCATGCTTTCTTATTAACCATCCATCTGATAATATGCAGAAATTTATTCAAGAATTCACACATTTCCTTGTCTTTTGGTGCTGTTTGTCTCCTGGAAGGCTTATTGTCATTAACTTCACCACTAGTGTTGATGAGGATTTGGTAACTTTTAGAAAATAATTCCTTTTATTATGAAGAGATTCAGGATTATGTTGTTACACCTGCCATCCATATATTCACTCACATATTGGACTTTGTCTGTCAGCTTGCTGTTGCAACTGGTGATTTAGTGGTGGAACAAGTCATCTGCTGAGAAAGTGCAATTATTTGCATCATGGTTGATCAGTCCTGTGTGGAACTCCTGGACCTTGTCTTATGCAATATGTGACAATTGGCCCAGTAAGCCCAAATCTCCCAAGCCCTGTTTTGCTATATCAGTTACAGGACTGTAGTGTCACTGACCCAGCAAAGTTGGTTGGGGTCTGCCATCAGATGCTCTCTACTTTGCCAGATATTCTTGACCATGTCATTAGTGATTAATTAGCTTTGTGTCATGGGAGTCATGATTTAACTTTGAGCTCTGCATGCTTCGGAGAACTTGCAAAACAGTGAAGAGCAACTGGTATTGCTCTAGCCTGGACAAGGACAAGCTTTTTCTGGGAAACCATTTCTTTGTAACCCAGGTACAGGTCTCCCATAAAAAGTTATTGTACTTGTCCCAGGAGATCTTTCCTGTGGCAAACTGAAAAATAGCTTTCTTCCAGGTGGTGGGGAGGCTGTGCGGTCCAGCCTATTTCACAATCAAGAACATTTTGTCTAATGATGAATATAAATTAGTTTCTTGACATTTTGTTGCCAATCCTTACCTGATCAGATTAAGTGCTAGGCAGGGTGGATATGCTCACTCCACAAAACAGAGTGAGGAATTTAATAGCCTGGGAAACTTCCAAATGGTGCCACTGCTTGCTCATGTTGACAGGAGTTGTTTGAGGTGGTTTGGCATCTTGTGAAGATGCTGTCTGTGCTCCTCCCATAGCTCCCTATTGAAATTCTGTGACTTGCAATACCAATTTCCAAAAATGCTAAAAAAGGACAAAAAAAACAGCAGAACAGAAAATATTTAACATTTCTTTTCTCCTTTAAAATGGCTGTTGAGAGGTGTCACTGCTTTGGGAATGATATGTATTTTCTGTACCAAATTACAATGATTTTACTGCTCTTGTTTCTAGCATGTACACTGCTACCATTGGGAGGGATCCTTGTCCTACCAGGCGGGTTCTTCTCTGTCTTGATGTGCTTGGCTCACTCTTGTAATGGATTGTTCTCTCATCCCTTGTAGAACTTGAAGGAGACATTGATTACTGTATTCCTGAAGAAAAGGTTGGTTCACATTTAATCAACTGCTTTGAACAGCTTTTATTCAATCTTTAACTTTCCATTTGTGAGGTACGGTCCACGAGAAGGTGAGTTATGCTCACCTGGTTGCTTATATAAGAAATAATTACATCAGTGATTCTATTTCAGTCCAATTTTTGAGCAAGACACAGCATGGAGAAAACCCTAACAGGGATTTTAAGGCTCTCATCATGGGAAGGAATCAACATCACTACTCATTTCTAGTCATACTCAGTCTCACCTCTGCTATTAATATAGTTGACAATGCCATCTTATCGGATAGCTTTGAAAAAGTCTCTGAATTGCATCTTCTTGAGTTAGCTCTTGATTAATAATAACAACTAAGATCATTCACTTGCTATTATTCCTATGTTGTTTATATGTTAGTCATATGTTATCATTTAGTTATTATTTAATGTGTTATATTTTCCTGCTTAAGTCTGCCTTTTCCATTTTCCATTATTTTTATTGTTGTACAATACTGATATAAGTGCTTAAATAAACTGAACTTGAACTTGAATTTGACATTACCTATTGTTTCCCCATCACCAAGGCAATAGTCCATCTTGGTGTAGCTGTCTTTCAGGCAGAAAAGACGGAGTTCAGCTGTTGGCTAATATGAGCACTCATAGAAAAGTGGCTGCTATGACTTCTGCTATAAGCAAATATGTTCCTGCACTCACTTTATGAAAGCTACCTGCCTGACATGACCTAGTAAGGCCAAATACATATCCCAGCACATATGTTGCATTCCAAACACCTCTCTCTCTATCTCTCTCTCTCTCTCTCTCTCTCTCTCTCTCATAGGTGCTGGCACTGCAACACATAGATCTGTCCCTACCAGAATGGGTGAGACTGCATTAGCCACTCACTCCCCTCAACTCTCCCCCTGTGCCTAAGTTGGAGTCCATTTGCTCACGAGTCACAGTCAAGGTTTTATGCCTCTGTGCAATGGAGCTGACAAGGTTCAGCAACATCTGCCTGGCTGTGAGAAAAGGATCTGTACATGCTTTTACACTACCAGATAGCCATATCTTACATTTCTGATTAAAATTACATGGGGACTGCATGTTTTTTATTGTTTTTTGTAAGCCATTCAGCTTACACAGTATCACATCACCCCTACTTTCAACAGAAAGTAACATTTGCCATGAAATTCAGCATTTAAAATTATTACTCTACAAATATGAAGTTAACTTACAATTAGCCTCACATTGAGTGTTTCTGAAACTTCAGAAATCACATTTATTTCTCCCACAGACTATTAACCAAAAAACAAATGCCCGTAACAACATTAGTTTAACTGCCTCTGTTCCCTTTATACATAACTTAGGCAGTTTAGATTGCTATCCTAGACTGGCATGGGCACCTGACCTGCTGTTGCTTCTTGCACATGCACATATTACTATAGTCTATGTTAGTCTGGGGGAACCATGTCAGACTTCTGCATGATTGCACATGCATGTGAAGCTCTAGCTTTGTATTGCCATCTGCATCTCAGTTACACCTTTGTATGATATGTAATTGTTTGCATATCCTAACCACTGTTCAGCACAGGCATAGCATGAAGTAAATTCTGACAGCTGCTACAGAAGATTGCACAGATTACAGACACAGATAGGTTAGTTGTAGCCTCTGCTGTCTCTTGGATTATATCTTCCATAACAGCTCTGGGTTCTCATTACTAATGTCATGTTTTCCATTTTATCTCAATTTTATAGGTCATCATGGTCCACCTGAGCTGTAGGCACATCAGCTGTAGCCTACTACTGCCACCCTGGCTGAAGTTGCAGCTGAACCTGGGGAGCAGGTTGGGAGTGCCTTGCCTGAGGAGTGTTCAGGCCCATCCCAGGCAGGTAGCTCACCACAATCACAGGCCCTGCCTCAGCCAGAGCTGGAACATTTAGTGGTGGCAGTAAATGACTGGGTCACGCACCAACCTTCCTGGAATGATCATCAGACGTGTCGATCAGTTGGCAGATGACATCAGACCATGAGGGATGGGTGTGGTCCATGCCATCAGCCACCCAGACCAAGAATCACCACCTACTGGGTCCCATAAAAGCCCATCTAGACCAGTCAGCAGCTGGCAGGCTACTAGTTCCCCATCCTGTCCTTTTTTGTCTATCATGGTGTCCCCTACCATTATGTATCCACATCTTATGCTGCTTGACTTTGATTGTTTGTGTGTGTGTATGTGTGTGTGTGTGTGTGTGTGTGTGTGTGTGTGTGTGTGTGTGTGTGTGTGTGTGTGTGTGTGTGTGTGTGTGTGTGTGTGTGTGTGCACCTGCTGGCTACATTCCTCCTCTATTCCTCCACTTTTGCTTCTTTTAACCTTCCTATCTTCCCTTCTATGTCTTTATGGGGGCCTTTCCTGACAGAAGAAATACATACCCTAGTTTCTCACCTTCTATGTTTCATAGTTTCATAGTTTCATAGTATAGTACTAGGCTATATGCCCTGGGGCATTTGTAAGCCTAGCCATAGTGATGTGGCTTTTGCCACCCCATGAAATGGTACAAAAATGTACAGAATAAATCTAGACTACTGTGCCTCTGTCTAGTAGTGACACAGTGAAGGTCCCCTTATATAATAGAATTAGTTTACTGTGCCCCTGTCTAGCAGTGACACAGATGTGACCTCTGGGGTAAACTTACGATCTCCCATCCACTCATCAAGATTTCTCTTGAAGAGAGTCAGTGAGGGGCTCTGCCTAATGCAAAATGGGATCCTGTTCCAAAGCATGGGAAGCCTCTGGGTTATGAATCTATCCCTCCAGCATGTCCTATTCATACTTGTGCCGAGGTTTAAGTCTTTAGCTCTCATGGTCCTGATGGATTTGGATTTTTTGAGGTGGAGCATGTCCATCAGATCCTGATTGGACATGGCCTTGTACGTCAGGCAGATATCACCTCTGAGCAGGCGGTATGCTACTGAATAGAGCTGAAGTTTCTTTAGTCTGGCAGAATAAGACATATGTTGGAGACCCTTGATCCTTTTGGTGAGGTACTTTTGTGGTCTCTCCAGCTGTTGCAAGTGCCCGGTGAGGTACATACCAAATGGGGCATTATACTCAATCATGGGTCTGATGAGGGAGGATTATAGGGGTACAATGACATCCTTGGATCTGGATGTGAAACCCTTCATGATGAGGTGTGCAAGGTAGAATGTTTTTCTAACCACTTTGGCAACGTGGGTGTCAAATGAGAGGTCGCTGTATACTTGGGTCCCTAGGTCTCTGATTACTTTTTCCGTACTCAGTGGGTTGCTGTCTATGTTATAATTTGTGGGTACTTTGTTTTTTCCAAAAGGGATGACTCTACATTTTGTGGCATTTAGTTTAAGGCCGTGACTACGGCACCAGTTGTCCATTTCAGTGAGGCCTTTTTGTAGGATGTGTGTATCTGCTGGTGTATCGACTATGGCGCCTAGTTTGCAGTCATCTACGCACTTTGTCAGCCACAGCCCTCCCATGTTTGCTTTAACATCTGAGAAATAAATGCCGAACAAGAGGGGTCCCAGGACAGATCCCTGTGGGACACCACTTGTGACTGGCTTTGAGTCTGACATTGCTCCAGCGATTTTAACTTTATGGGTTCTGTCCTTTAGCCAGTTTGCAACCCATCTAGTGACATAAGGGTTTACTTTTAAGCTGTTTAGCTTATCTATGATGCCTGAGTGGGGTATTGTGTCAAAGGCCTTAGCCAAGTCCGGGTATGCTGTATGGACTGCTTTGCCCTCATCAATGGCTCTAGTGACTGTTTCGAAAAAGTCAACCAGGTTTAAAAGGCAGGATCTGCCCTTTACAAAGCCGAATTGGGTGGGGTCAAGCGTCTGTAGGTCCCCTATGTCTCCGTTTATGAGTTCCATAATGATTCTTTCCATAGCTTTGCAGGCCAGGCTAGTCAAGCTTATGGGGCGGTAGTTTCCAGGGTCTGTAGAGGCACCCCTCTTGTGGAGTGGGACCACTGTTGCTGTACGCCAGTGTTCAGGTACATATCCCGAAGTAAGGCTAAGGTTAAATAGCATTTTTATGTGTGGGTTTAGCTCCTCTTGGAGTTCACATAACACGCACCCCGGGATACCATCAGGTCCCATTGATGCTGTGTTTTTTGCTTTGTTTAGGGCGGTTCTCACTTGGACATCTGAGATGACAGGAGATTACATTCAGCTGGGATAAGTATTTCTTCTTTTGGGGGTGAAGGAGGTGAGAAATTTGCACTGAACCTGTCAGCCAGAATGTTAGCAATATCTGTGGGTTCAGTGTATTTTTTGTTGTTGTGAATCAACTCTGAGCATATCTGAGGGTTTCCGCCCAGGTTTCTAACATAGCTGAAGAAGGCTTTGTGGTTATCTTTAGTGTCCTTAGCGATTTTTCTCTCAAAGTTTGCCTTGGATGTTTTTATGAGAGAACGTAGTTTTCTGCTAATGTTGATCAGAGATGTCTTTCCTTCATGGGATTTCGCTCTGACGTGCAGTAGCTTCCTTCTTTTGTTATACAATTTGTTTATGGCTGAGGTCCACCAGACAGGACGCTTACATTTGGTGGAGAGGGACTTGGATTTGTTTGGGATTGCATGATCCATGCATTCTTGGAGATGTCAATAGAAAGCATTTGTGAAGGATTCGGCATTGTGGGATGTGGTATCCACTGGCACAGTGGGCTTAAAGGATACCATCTCAATCTTAAGAAGAGTGAAGTCTGCATTTGAGAAGTTTTTCACTGTGGTCTTTTGTGCTGGGGGTGGAGGTGGGATATGTATATCCAGGGTGATTAGTTTGTGGTCAGATCTCACTAGTGAGGGGTATACTTCCGGTGTGGAGCATTTTGTCCACATGTTTGTGATGATTAGGTCTAGTATATTATCTCCCCTAGTGGGAGAGGTGACTAGTTGTTCCAGTGCATTTGAATTTATGAATTCCAGGAACCTTTGGGCTAGGGTATTAGGGCTAGAATAATGTACCCAATCTATGTTTAGGTAGTTGAAGTCTCCCAGTATGATGGTATTTTGTGATACATTCATATCCTCCAATGTCTTCAGGAAGGCTGAGTGGGGTTCTTGAGATTGGGAGGGTGGTCTGTAACATGCTACCAGTTGTATAGCAGTTTTGCCTATGGTTAGTTGCACCTGTATGGTCTCTGATGCTTCATGTGTTGCTACTAACCTGGAGGTGTGGGTGTCCTTTATGAATATGGACACTCCCCTTTGTGGTTCGGCCCGGGTTTTGGGGCCGAAAAGCATGATACGAGGTATAGTCTGGTAGCACTGGGGTGCTCTCAGGAGCCTTGAACCAGGTTTCAATTACTGCACAGAAGTCAATGTTCTCCATGCTGAGGAGTGCATCAAGTGCCTGCATCTTGAGATTTAGACTTCTGGCGTTGAGCAGTATTACCCTTAGTTTTTTTCCATTTTTGTTTTCTAAGGAGGTGGGTTTGTCTTTTGAGCCTTGCCTAAAAAAGGCACTATGGGGGTGGCAAGAGCCTTAGCCAATATCCGGAAGCCCAGTGGTGACAGGTGTAAGCCATCCCTTGCGAAGCAGCGTGGCTTGTCCAACATATCATCCCAGGCAGACAGACATTGGATCCCCTTAGAATGATACCAGTACTTGAGTCAATTGTTGAAGCTGATCATCTTGTCTTTGTATTGTGGTATCATTTTTAGTGAGGGCAAGATGCTGCTCATGGTCAGGGTCATACCAGCCTGGGCTACATAATCGGAGAGCTCTCTATGTCTCTTTTCATGTAGTCCAGGGAGGTACGTCTCAGGTCATTCACACCAGCATGGACAATGACGGAGTCATATTTGTACTTGCTTTGGTGTGACCTGAGTGCGTGTGTTATGTGGCGGATCCTAGCTCCCGATAGACAGCTCACAGTCACCTTCTCCTTGTTCAGCCTGGTCAGTGTGACATCAGTGTGTCTGACTATGGAGTCACCTATTACTAGTGTATCAGGCAAGGTGTTTGGCCTTAAGGGCTGCGATTGGTCGACACACTGATTTATTGAAGTATGTGTTGCATGTGTTTTGTTTTGAGGTGGTGGATTTTTGGATGTCTGCTTTGGGAGCCTCTGTTGTTTTGGTAAGTTTTTTATTAGAGCCTCTGAGTATGTCTTTGTGTTTTTATTTGTTTGGTTTGCAGTTGTGGTAGGTCTATGTGGGACTGGGATTTTTTTGTGTGTGGTTGCCATCTCCTCCTGTCTGGTCATGCCATCCCTGAGTTGAGAGAGTTCAGCCTCCAGTTTGGCTATATAGTTGCATGTGTTTGTTGGGAGGAGGAGAGGGTTGTCTGTGTACATGAGACAATTGTAGCATTGTCTCAAGATGCCCAGATTGACCAGCTGAACTGGAGACGACGCCAGTAATCTACCACTCGACATGCTAGAACAGTATAAGGGAGTGGTATACCTTTAAGGGAAGTGGGTATTCACAGGGGTGGTAAGTAGATGTAGTGCTTTACTTAGTACGAGAGTGCTTACTTAGTAGAGAAGTATTGAGAACAAGTGCTAGGCTTATAATACAGTGAGTAGTCTGGTTATACTAAGAGTAGAGCTTCCTTAAGGGAAAATTTGAAGAACAGACTTGGCGGAGCCAGAAAAAGTTTAACCTTGTTTAACCAGCACTGCGCTATGTGTATGACTGCGCAAAGCTGTGCAAACGCGGATTTTAAACAGTGAACTACAAAAGAGCTGGAAATGGTCCCAAACAACCAATTACTACAGCTTCTTGTGCTGAGGTCACTTCCCCCAAGGACAGGTAGGCTGCTCAAGGCTCCCCACTCCCACTGGTGAGCAAAGAAACTTCCTTCTATCCAAGTAAGGTAATGGACAACACAGGAACTACACCACAGCCCAGAATACAGCAATGCCTATAAACTGGTCTAAACTAGTCGAGGAAGGCGGGAAAACAAGGATTATTTTTGTTTTTTGGTAGAAACACACAGAAAATGCAGAAACAGTGATAAATTAGTTACACAGGCTAGCACACTTTAGTGGGCAGCCTCCACAGTTAAATTAAACAAACAAACAAGCAAACTTTCGATCAAATTCGACTAAAATGTAACTTTAAGTGCAGATTTTAAAATAATGCAGCAATCAGTTAAAAAACAGTTCAGGCTAGTTCAAGGTAGGCTACAGAAGCTATTTCAAGTGAAAAAAAAAGCAAAGATACTTAAATCCAGAAGGTAGTCACTTTTCTGAGTTCCCTGCTGCTAGGACCACTCTGTAAACCCACGTGGAGCTTGTCTGAGCAATATAGCCAGAAAAACTTGGTGTTCCTATGCTTGCTATACCCCTCTTCTTGGATTGCTGTACTCATATTTCTGTCTCTTTTAATGAGCAAATAAGTTATCTAGCTTGCTGGGCACATGCTTACAGATCCTTCACAACTCCTGTAGGTTTTTCCTCAGAAGCACACAGCGGAAGCCTACCACCACATGCAACAACTAGTACCGCCTACTGTGTGTTTCATTTATGTTCTCATGAGTTTTAAGAAATATAGTGTAAGAACACTACATTACCACCTTTGTAGGCTCTCAGTTACATGACTTGTTTTATTTACAGAATTTCCCCCTCTGCACCAATCATAGGATCATAGGTATTTGCTATGCTATTGATCTGTGAGGATCTTAAGAAGCCTATCCTTGCATTCCTGTGATCATTTTTAGCCCTTATATTTTGCAATATAAATATCCAAAGACAGGCAGAAACAGTGTATGTTGAGGCAATTACATGTTTCCATTATCCACGAGAGCCATTGATGACAGGCAATGAATTTATGATTACACATCCATTTATCCACATTATGTTTGAATAGAGTAAGGGAAGCACTCTGCTGTATATGGAATCTAGCTCCCTGATGTGCGGTTTTCCACTTTATCATGTTATTGATCTGTACTTAGTTATTCATGTATATTTAGTAGTGGTGTGTAGTCTGTCTGTGTGGGGTTAGCTGTGTGCCACGTGAAGTGTTTTAGGAATTTTGGCAGTTAATTTCACATACCTTGATTTAGACACTAAAACGATCTCATGTCAGGTTACTGATGTGTATTACGTTAGCCTGACAGAGTCTGGGTTCTGTAACAAAACAACCAAGTTTGGATTAAAAGCATGTTAAGGTCTTCCATTTCAGAATGTTTACAATCCAATTTAAAGCAGATTCCTCTAACTGTGAAAGACTGGGCTTTTCAAAGGCACTCTGTTCTAGGCTAGAGACAGCCCATAAATGCACACTTCTACATTCACAGTGACTTACTATCATCAAAACTGACATGTAGGTTACCTAAATGAATACTCCTTCACTATAATAAGGGTCTATATTTAACCCCTGCCTCCTAAAACATAGCTTGGCCTGAGAATGGTAATTTCTTTACACTCGCAAAGACCAGGTTCTAATAAAGGTTTAAGCTTGTGAACTCATGAATGCAGGCTTCCTGTAACCATTCCTCTTGTCTCTGTCTCTGTCTCTGTCTGTCTGTCTCTCTCTCTCTCTCTCTCTCTCTCTCACACTTTTTGAGTGACAATGCCAGAGAATGACTATCTGTTTTTTGAGGTATTTCAAAAAGTTTTCCTACCCATCCAGAACTAATCTCTACACGGAATTACTGTCTGGAATATTAAAACACACATCCATTCATACATGCATACACACACACACATGTACACACATATGCACACATATATAAATATAGATATATTTTTTCTTTATATGAACATATGTACAAGTACATATCTACACAAGGCTACAGATCAGGCAGTGTTGTCAAAACCATGTTTCAGCTCCTCCTGCTACCCCTGTACCAAATTGCACTACCTGCATGTTTTATGCAGCTGCTGAAATAAAAGTCTATGGAGCAGCAGTGCTACTCTCCTCCCTCTACATAGACACAAACGTACACACACATACACACACACAAAATTCACATGTGCAAAGGAACAAAAATACTGAACAAGACTGTTAAGAAAATTTCTGTTAAAATTCATATTTATGGCAATCAATATTGCACTCTGTGATCCACAAAATTCAAACAAAATCATCACAGGATAATGACATTTAGCAGTTTTTAAGACTGCAAACTAATTTTGTCATCTGTTCTGCTTTATTTTGTTACTTCACTAAGTTATCAAACTACAAAATATAGCTCTAAAATTAACAAACGTTTCATTCAGGTATTAAAATAGCTTATTTTTCTTCAACATTGCAGTCAGTTTATCCATAAAACGCTTGACATATATAAACTGTGTATATATATATATATAGAGAGAGAGAGAGAGAGAGAGAGAGAAAGAGAGAGAGAGGAGAATAGATAACAGGTTTTTTATATCTATGTCTAAAGAAACAAAACCATACTAATATATATATATATATATATATATATATATATATATATATATATATAAATACATATTTATATATATATATATATATATATATATATATATGTGTGTGTGTGTGTGTGTGTGTGTGTGTGTATGTATATATAAATATATAGATAAAAAAACGATATATCTATATTCATGTGTGTCTATACAATACATAACCTATAATATATCACCCCCCCTCCCCCATGAATCCCAAAATGTGGATCAAAAACCGAAACAGGAGAACAAAATAAAAAAATAAATAAAAAGACTTCTTTTATACCCCTGCACTCAACTCCCCTACACACCAACTCTGAGACTGGGGAATGGGTAAACTCCCACTCTCTGCTGTACCACGATATTGCACAAACAGCTATTGCCATTTTTTTAAACTTCTGAAACTTTATGCTGGTAGCGCACACACACTTCAACATTCTGAGTTTTTGATCAACTGTAGGGGAGAAATATATATATATATATATATATATATATATATATATATATATATATATATAGATAGATAGATAGATAGATATAGATATAGATATACATCCTAGCACACACATAAATGCTTAGTTATATGATCGATTTTTATTTCTTTTTTGCTTTTTATGACATCAGTGTCTCTATGTCCACTCTGTTTGCAATGAAGCTGAATGTTATTGCCATCACTGACCTACAACATGGGAGTGAGACATAGCAGTCGTTATCATCTTGACAACCAAACTAGGACTCCTTTTTTTTGTCTCAGGAGTGTATAGCTAGAACAGTGTGCATGCTAGTGCTTGTGTGACATCCCACTCAAGAAGGAATTTTGCAAAATGTGTGTGTGTGTGTCTGTGTGAGTCAGAAAAACAGAGTGTATCTGAATATTTTTTGTGTGTGTATTCATCCTGACATCCTGAGCTGGGCTGGTTCCTTTAAGTTAGTTCGTCTGCCTTGTGCACACTGAATATTGGCTAAGCTCCACCTCTCATGTGACCCTGAACTGAATTATGCAGCTTTCCTTTGAATAAAGACTACATTGCCCACAGTGCAATGCAGAGCAGTTTCTCTTCACTTTGATTACAAAGCCATGATCAGACTAAACTGCTTCATGGGTAACCTTTGATACTGAGTGAAAAGACTTTGCACATATGACAGCTGTATATTCTTTGACAGCACTTTTGTTCAGAAAACATGCAGTTCCTGTGACATCAGCTATCCGAACAATGGCAGTGAGGCTTAGACTCCTGCCTGCTGCAAAGTGCTTATTTGATCATCCAGTGCAAATAAAAATAGAGGGGCTTCCTCCTAACCAGGAGGTTACTCTGAAGGCATCGCTGGCAGATGAAACTGGAGAACTTTTCTATTCCTTAGCTCATTACAAAGCAGAACAGAATGGGGAGCTGGATTTGTCCCAAAGTCCATCCTTAGGTGGCAGCTTTTCTGGAGTGGAACCTATGGGGCTTTTCTGGTCACTAGCTCCAAAAACTCCTTTCAAAAGATTGATGAAGAAAAATGTTGAACAGCCTTTCTGCATTGATATTGAGGTATATAAGGGACTTTCTGATGTGTCTGATCAACTGCTGGCAAAATGCACTAATGAGAGATGGTTTATGAAAAAAGGAGTAACACGAATACCTGTTAGAGAAGGAAGGATCAGGGCAACTCTCTTCTTGCCCCCAGGTATGCCATATTTTTCACCATTGAAAAACAAACAAAGTCCGTGGTAATCTCCAGAAGAATTTATGCCTTAGCGCTTTCGTTGAAAATAATCCAACTTCTTCCGACTGTTTTATATTTTTCACCATCCACAATAACATTACATTTTGTTGTGTAAAACACTATTTTTCTGCAGTGTGACAGTTTTACAAGTCGTTTGGAAGCTTAAAATAGCAGAAACATCAGTGCAAAGATACATTTTATCTTTTAACGTTGTGTTATTTTTCTTTCGGCTTTTCCCGGTTGGGGTCGCCACAGCGGAACTCCGGTCCGCTAATGATTGGCAGTCGATTTTTATGGTGCCGAGGTGCCAGCCCGACGCCCAACCTTCAACGAAGGTACGCCCATTCACGCATGTCTTAAGAACGCCACTCGACCGCGGGAAGGACGTGCCGATAGGGTTACCACCTGTCCCTCTTTGGGCAGTTGTGTCCTGCAAAAAAAAACTAAAAAATGGCAAATGTCCTGAGATTTTAAGACAAAATATATTGCTTCAGTTTTCTTTAATAGTTGCACAAAACAGTTATTTTATATCGGTAACACATACATATTATATGAAAAAGCACAAGCAATGCAAATGCTACAAAAATAAGCTTTTCTTTTGGCAAAAAAAGTGAAGCTCTGTCCCTTGCACTAGCCGTGGGTATGTTTTGTCCTGCAAAATCTCACATTTCTACAAAAAATGCCCCACTTTGGGCATTTGAAAAGGTGGCAACCCTACGTGCAGACGCCGCACACAAGGCGCTCCAGCCGAGAATCGAACGGGCGACCCTCTTGCTGTGAGGCGACACTATTAAATTATTTATATGTCGTACAGCTCCCTAAATAACACAGTGTAAATATCAATATTGTTATATATATAATTCTGTTACATCTTAGTTTTTTTTTAGATGCTCTTCCCACCTCTCCTTTATTATAGCTTACCTGATAACACATAGGAAACCTTATGATAAAATCGCATTGATACGGAATTTTTTAAATGTCTCAAGGGCAATATTTTTGAGAATCAGAAGACCCCACTTGAAAAAAAGACTTTTTATTTTATGAGAATACACAATTATTAAACTGAATGCTGGAATGATAATTCTAGTTTGCCTTACACAGGCTGGGCGGTAATTACTACGTCCATTCGTGGTGGCCTTACAAAAAAATAGTGATGGAAGACAGTAAACAGCAATAGAATAGCTATGGTACAGGCATGTTACCATGTTGTTGGGGGGAGGGGCTATGAGAAGGCTGGAGTTGAAGAAAAATGATTCTTGAGACAGAAAAGACTATGATGGACAGCTGGAAGGACAATAATTCAAGACAGGCATAAGGAAATGTTATTTCATGGAGGGAGTTGTGGGGACCTAGAACACTTTGACTAAGACAATGTCAGAGTGTTTAGTTCAGGATAATAGGGGGTAAAGAATATCTGAAACGGGTGAAAGATATAAAGAGGTAAAAAATAAAGGAGAGATAGCTGTATTGAGGCTAGACGAGCCCCTTAAGTGAATATATGATGTAGTACTTCTGTATTTTTATATGCTTACAGGTCCAGATTCCTTTCTTTTTCCCAAGTATCCATAATGAAAATGGAACTAGGTAATTATTACTACTGCAAAACAAAATCCTGGGTTTGTCTGGAAGTCTTGTTTAAGTTTTACCTCATACTTGAGAATGTCCTGGTCTTATCATACGTGAGCACAGCTGTAAAAGTGCAAAATATTTGTAATATAAAATTACTATAAAATTAAATGGTCTCCATAGTATGTAAAAGAAGTTCCACAGTGGTTGCTGGTTGATTACACTTCTTGGCTAGCATTGCACTCATAGTTTGCCTCAGTTTTCATGACTTTTGATTATCTGTGCTGAGTTATGGATGTAGGAGAATTACTTCTCTATATAGAGTTAGGATACACTGTACTGACTGTTATGATTTTTTTCTGCATTTAATAAGTCACAAGATCCTGAAAGTCAGCATGATCATTCATAATGCAAGTGAATTGTTTATTTAGTTATTTATTAATGTACTTATTTATTAAACTTTGCTAACCATGTAGGAGGTTTGTACCAGGGACCTTTTTCACCTCCTACATTTGGCAAAAAAAACAATAGCACATATTACTGACACTTGTAAAACAGTAATAACTGATAACGTATATCTGATCGAGGCTTGAGTGGATATGGTAACACAAACATTTGTACATCTCAAAGCTGTAAAGTGCATAAATTCAGTCAGAATGCACACCATGTACTTCCTAAAAATTGTAGAAGAATAGAAGCATAGTGTATATGTCAGCTCTTAGTCTAATGACACTGTCAGTGCAGTGTACAAGGTAAGAAAATATACAGAGGAAAATGAGGACTGAGCTGTCACTTTAGAAAAGTTATATAAGTTTAGGTTCGTAGGTAAATACTAAACTAGCTGCCCTTGCAGGCCATTGTAAGCCTAGCCAGTTTCCCTTTTTGTGCTTGAAATAACCTATCCCATTTGGTTGTAGACTGGCCTTACTGATCCCATGCTCGATAATTATTTATTACCCCTAATGAGAATAAATGGGATCATACCATAGATAATTTCAGGAGACCAATACATAGGATAAAGCGTCTAGGAGATGCCTCTCTCATTTTAGTAGTATGGGGGGGGGGGGCAGTCTTGGGAACAATTTTCTGTTTCCCATAGATCTAAGTTGCACTTGAATATGGACAGGGATAAACTGTTTTATGTGGATGAGCAGTCTGCGAGATGTACCTGTCCCACCAAACCATTCTGTTGATGATGCACAAGACGTTTAGATCACTAGAATAAGTATTTCTGCCATTTGACTTGCTAGTGTGCAGTAAGTCCATCAATAATGGGTCAGGGGATGCCTTGTATGCCAGACACAGGTCACTTTTTAGCAGTCTGTTGGATACTGAGTATTGTGACAGGACTTTAAGTTGGTCCGTGTAGAACATGTTGTTTAGCCACTGTATCCTTTTAGTTAGGTATCTCTATGGGCATTCCAGTTGTTGCATGTGTCTGGACAGATACATGCCAAAGGGGGCATTATATTCAATTAATGGCTTAATGAGGGATGAGTAAAGGGGAACAATGATATTCTTAGATCTAGACCCAATCCTTTTGTTTAAAAACTGTTGTTTAAAAGTTGTGCAATATAGAAGGACTTTCTTGCAACAAAAGACGCATGTTGGTCAACTCTTGGGGCTTATTGTCAATGGGGTAGTTCCTAGGGGTAGATGACTTCCCAAAGAATTCAATAGTATAAATATTATTATTATAATACAAATTTATATATATATATATATATATGTTAGTATTTATTTCTGTGATGAAGGTGAACAAGAAAGGTGCAGGGAGAATATAAAATGTGAATGAAAGAAATGAAGGAAGGGAGGTAGGTAGGTGGGTAGGTAGGTAGGTAATATTTTATTGTGGAGCACTGTAAAAAAACAAGACTGTGAGCTGTTATAAATAAAAAGAGTATTAATAAAGAGGAACAGAAATGAGTACATGAAGTAAGAAGGGGTGTGGTGCAGTTGTAGCAATTATATGAGTAAGAACATAACCAGGAATCACACTTCACTGGTAGCATAAATATTTAGTTAGTTTTGTTTAGAGTAGAACCGTTAAAGTTGAAAATACTTGCAGTTATGACAAATGCTGGAAATATTAAACATGAAACTTGTTCATTTCTGCTAACCTTTCCTGAAGGTAAACTATTAGCGGTCTTACATTACTGGGGGCTAAACTCCATGCCACTGGACATATCTTTGAAAAGGACTTTTCACCTAGGATTTTCTTGAAGGGAGGCTAAGCCAATAATAAGGTGCTGTAAGGAGTGGGTCTGAGGGATTATGCAGTGTTCCTGGTAATAGTTTAGAGGCAAAGGTGGGTAAGTATCTGCTAAAGAGAAGTTTTAATGTTAGTAAGCTGAGCCGGAGTATTGTCCTGACTGTGATAAGTAAAAGTAAGACGGTGGTGTTCCCTTGAGTGAAAAAGAGTTATAAAGTGACATATCTTGATAATGGCAATTTGTAGGGTGTAGTTACTATGGAGGTGCTGGGTGTGGTTACAAGTAGCAGTACATAAGTAGAATGGGGTGGAAAGGGTGGCTGCCCTAGGTACAAGCTGTTAAGGGGACTTGATTAGCAGTGCCAAGCAATTGATGATCAGATACGGATGCAGTACTTGGATTTTGCTTCTTTTTTTTCATATATTTGGTGTGTCACTGAACAGATAGATGTCATATTACTTTAACAAGATCTGAAGCCACATTTTTTTATCAAGGAGATATTTGATTCCTAGTAGAACAGTATTATTTAAGATAAATTATTGGGCAGAAATTTGGGATTCAGTGATGTCGCAGTTTGCTGAACGTGGAAGTTAAGTCACACAAAGGTGAGACTGTCAAATTGTGTTCATAATGAACACTGACAGGCAGTGGGTGCATCTGTGAGAGGTTTTAGGTGATTTAACAAACCCTTCCATTAGTCAAACACAATTAAAAAAAAAACAGAGACTGAGACTATGATGACAGGCAAGGCTTCTTGTTTACCTAGCTGGTTCAGACCAAAAAGGAATCTGTCTGCCTACAGTAAGCTTTGTCAAACTTCCATTCTGTCATCTGTCTACATTAATAAGTCTTCAGAAGTATACCCTGCATTATTTTCAGTGTTGTACTGTGGATGGTGCCATTCTTTCTACATCCTTGCAGAATCACATCTTCAGAACTACAGACATTACTCTTCTCTGAATCCTTATCAGCAGGATAACATTTACTTGTGGTAATAGAATATCCCTCTGCATTCTGCTCCCTAACCCACCTGTTATCTAACATTGCTTTTATACTTATAATGCAATCTGACATGACCTGCCTATCTCTTATTTTGTAATGCTTCTTCGGTCCTAAATGCATATATTACACCTGAATGTTTTAATTACTGTTCATGATACCTGAGATGAAGTATGTTTGACTGCCGTTCTACCAACCTTTCAAATCTTTTCTCATTGTTTCTACTTTGCCTGGTAAACCACCTTTTCCCTTCCATTTTGCACCTTCTTGAGTGACATACACTTTTAATGCAGGGGTCTTAGTAGTGTGATTTACAATAACCTTAAAAGAAACTGTTATAGTACTCCACAGATAACTAACCTTTCCACAAAGTACAGCGCATGTATATTATGGTTATAATATGTGATAAATTAGAATGGCTGAAATATTGACACAAAGACATGATGCTTGCTGGCAGGTTCATCTGCATGCATTTCTGACTGTGCCTCTGATAAAGACCCAAACTGTCCAACTGTCATTCCTAGTAAATATTTTAACCTGAGTACCAGTTTTTAAATATTTACTCTACATTCTTGTTAAGATAAAATTTCCACTGACTATTGAAGGTAAATTACACTGTACCCTATTTTTAAGATAAACTTCCCGTTGACCTTGGGAGTTAACTTCTAAGTCCATTCTGTAATAGATGTGTACTCAGCACTTAACTGTACTTTGTGTGAGTATTATAACATGTATACATTTTAGTGCTTTACTACAAACACTACTTTTTACTACTTTGTTTTAGTATGTAAGAAAGTGTTCATTGTTCACTATTTTTCAACTTTTCATTCGGTGTTTCACATTTAAAGCCAAAGCAATATTAACACAATATTAAGCAGCATTTTTTATCAAAACACGCTTTAATAATGTTGTTCCTTACAGCTGTCTGAGTGTCCTGCTTTTTGTTTTTTGATAATCTACTATATTCTGAATGTCTGCAAGAGACCATGGTCTATACTTATGCTGCATATGTACTTGGGAACATAGCAGAAATACTTCCTTCAGTCAGGGTGTCCTAGATTCTGCTCTGCTTTTGGAAATGCTTTTATTAGATACCTTTCCTGATATGTTTCTAGACACTTCTTGATAACCCCTCTTGCTTGGATACTTCTGGAATACAGTACATGTACTTGTCACAGTCTGTTTGGGACACATTTATTTTTAACATAGCTGTCCAGTTTCTTTTTAGCAATTTTATTTCTTCATTATGAATAATAAAAAATCCTATCTGCTCACATTTCTTTAGAACCACTTCTAGCTGCTGTTCCGCTGACATACTTTTCAAATCTCCACGTTTGCAGAATCTGCTGAAATTTGCCTTAATTTTTTGAGTCTGTTCCACATAAAAAATGTAGTTTTCTGGTAAATCACCGATCACTAAATGATAACATAAATTTGAGTTTCCAACTTCATATCCTTCAGAAAATGCATGCTGCCATAAATTATATTATTCTAACAACTATTTAAGTTTTGTAAGAGCAATATTTAAAATCTGCCCCTATTTTTGGGTCTTTGTCCCCCCATTATTTTAGGTTTTGTCCAGATTTCTTGTAATAAAAGGTTTAAAGGTATGCCCACAGACCTCTGCTGCGCTCTGATTTCATCCTCCTCTTTTACAGTAAATTTCAAAGTTTTTGTCTAGACTGAATTGTATTCATTTATCACTTTTTACTGAACTTGCATGTTCAGGTTACTAAAAGGAAACAGAAGCAGATAAACAGATACACACCATACAAATGAATGTTTCTTTATTCCATTAATACAAAACAGTCACTTAAAGTGCTCTGAATTTTTCTTCATAATCTATGTCACACATTGAGCTGTCCTTACAACATGAATATTGGACTGTGGATATGTCACATGTGGAATTCCCTTGCTCTGAAAATGTCTTGAATTCTATATTCATATACTGTGGATTATAATCAGAGACAAATGTGCCTGGTATTGTCTCAGAAACATGGGTATAGTTCCATTGGTAACAGCAAATCTTGCTGTATCCTCTAACTGTGTGACTTCTAGAACTTTGAATAGAATTAATTCTCTCATTACTCAATAAGATTGCTGTGGCTTTTGTATAGTAGTCAGTGCATATTAAAATGCAGTCTCTAAAATGAAACATCTGCCTCTGCTTTATTATTTGGTATTGCTTAAGAAATTAGCACCTTTTCTGTATTATTATTATTATTATGCTATTAATTGCACACAAAACTTTGTCTTGCCTATGTGTGGAATGTGGAATTATCCTTTTCATTTCAGTTTCTTTGGCAATAAATCCTCTTGTTCCTCTGGTAGATATGAAAGAGCGAGTATACCTACAGTATGCATTTCCTTACCTAATTAATAATTCTCAGTTAAGTAATATTTTTGCATTTTTAGCAACATTCTTTGCAATATTGGTGGTATGTTGTGCAAATATTTCTTGCATGTAGTCTGCGCTTGTTTATTGCTTGTTTTCATCAACAAAGTTTTCCCATAAATTTATAGTATTGCACTTGACTTGTTTTAATATGAAGCATATCTGTTTTGGCATGCCATAAAATCTCTTGGTCCCTAAGCAAAAAGCTTACCTTTCTGCAGGATCATATCACTATTTCAATTCTGTCTGGCATTTATTTTTTATGTTACTTATTTTCTTGTGGGAAATCGGTTATTGGTTCCGAAGTACTTCAAATGTCTTTCCTTGTCCATTACTCTAGTACCATGCCGCATCATGTTCTAGTAAATTCTTACATTGCAAACTTACTTCTGACAAGTTCATAATACATTTTGAAAGATAATGTGTCTTCCAAGAAAACTGGCTGGTTTGTCTTCAGGATGAAGCATTTATATTATGGATATTGTATATTTACCTAGGTAGTGCACTGATCTCAATGGAACATTTGCAGGCACAGCCTAAGTGAATAGGATCACATAAAAATGAACAAAACTTATTTACAGATACAAGGATATGCTAAAAAATAACATATTTAGAGATGCAAGAATGTGCTACAGCATTTAATTCAGGAAGCAGTTTACAGTGTCAAAACATGGATTGAAAAATTGTATCCTGCTTAGCAGAGATTTTTTGATGTGATGTAGCTGTAATGAATGAGATGGCTTATGCTACAGTGATAGTAGCATATCACAGGTGAGAGAGAACGGCTGCAGGAAAGGATAACAAGGGAAGAAGACAGAGAAATTGTATGAGAGGCATACAGAGGAAGAAAGGCGGAAAGGAGAGGAAGTGTGATAGATGCAAAGAGTAGAGGGTAATAGGATGAATGACGGGCAGTAAGTGAGGGGATGACAAGATGAGATAAGGAAAGACTGAATAGGTATTCATTTCTCAGTACCTAGTTTCAAGCATACTGATAATAAAACTTGACGTATGTAGCTTATTTAGAACTCTGATTTTACAAATTACTGCTGTTCACCAGTGGTTATAGAGTCTGAGCCTTTTCAGTAAAGTAGCGGGTCTTACATTATGCTGTTTCTTTTTATAGCCGATAACCTTTTGATGTACGAAGGCTTGTTAGTGCGAGTCCTGGACTAGTAACACTAAATGATCTAAAATGCAGACTTGCGTGTGCTATGTTTGAGAGTGCCCTTTCTCAGACTGTTTCATTTTCCCGTGTGGTGATCTAGAAATTAATATATGCAGTTGGGGAAGATGAGGGGCTTGCTCACATGTCAGGGGTGCAGGGGGGCTTGCCCCCGAAAAAAACAACTTTAAAGGAGAATAGCAATATTTGTCATTTGCTGTTCACATGTATTTTGGACTTTTTTTCATAATTCAGGAGCTCAGACTTGCAGGAGTCAGAATTATAGTATAGACCTGTGTAGCCCTATACCAGTGTATCACTTAATTATTGCAGTGAATTTCTGGTATTCAGTATTGTAATTAAGTAAATTAAATGTTAGAAAATGAATTTATCTGAACAAAAAATGCAAAAACTGTTTTTCTTGTTCATTTCAAAGATTTTCTCAGTTTTAAATTTTCTTTTTATTGTCAACAGTCAAGGGACAGTTCATTGTCAGCATAGGTTCCCAGTCTCCTAACTACAGGATCAGTTTTCAGGGATGTTGTCAATGTGATAGTTAGAAAAGGGAGTCATGCTTGGTGAATGATATGATTATACATTCCATAGAATTTAACTTCAGTCCTTGGTTTTAGCACCAACTATTTGTTTGGACATGCCATGCCATATGATCATGGTACCCTCTGGGGAGTTTATGAGGGTGCCAAGTTTGCAGTTGTCAGCAAAGTAGGTCAGCCATGGTTCCTTAATATTAGCTTTGTCTTTGAGAAGTAAATGTCAAAGAGAAGTGTCCCAAGGAGGGAACCTTGTGGTACTGCAGTAGTGACAGGTCTTTTGGAGGAGATAGAGCCGCCCACCCTTATTTCTTGTGTTGTATTTGTGAGCTATTTTGCTATCCAATTAGTTACACTGGTGCTAATATTTAGCTGGAAGAGTTTCTCAGAGTGTAGGATGGTGTGTTGACCACCTTTACAGAGGAGAGTCAGTGTGCACTGATTTGCCCTTGATAGTCTGAACTGGGGTTGGTTGAGTGCCTGTAGGTCACCTTTATCTCTCTTTATTACTTCTATAATGATAATTTCTGTAACCTTACAGATGAAGCTGATCAGGCTAGTTATCCTGTTCATGGTTTACTACTTTTGTCATCCACTTAAAGAAATCTTTTAATTTTTTTCCTGACAAGGTCTTCCTACTAAGAAGGCATATTGTTTTGGCTGCTGTTTCCCACTAGCCTGTGTCCACCTAGCTATTCTTTCTGTCTATCAGAAGTGTCTGTTTGAGGCTGCCATTTTCCTTCAACCGAGGTCAAAATAATGGGCCTACAGGATTGTAAATATGCCATTTTCTATTTTTTTAAAGGAATAACATCTACATTGCCAGAGCTTTTGATTAACCCTCTAATCTTCCATGAAATATTAGAAAATGAATGACAATGGGTCTTCCCACATTTTTACAGTACTGAAGTAGCATCAAGTGAAGATATTTTGAGGAGCAGATAAACTGGGTGATTAAAAAGTGTGCAAAATAATATTTTTAACAGTTGATCACAAACGTAATCCTCTTTTACCCAATGTGAATATATATCTCAGAGATGCTTATAATTAATGGAGTTAGTGTTGTAGGTACTCCCCAGCATGGAGGAACTTGGTTGGCTTCTTCCAAAAAAAAAGCTTTCTTTTATGAACTGAGTGATTCCATTTTGATGTTTTGTTTTTAAATGAAATGGGAATTTTTGCTTGCATTTCACAACATTATCATATAATGAACTTTTAGGAGTTGTTTCATGATCCTTTTCTTAGTGAAGTTCACTGTATTTATTTATGTATTTATTTATTTATTTATTTATGTTAGATATTATGAATTTAAGGTTGAAATTAATTCTGTTGTAAATATGCTGAAAGAAAAAGCTTGCTTAAATGCAGAAACAGAGTTTAGTAATATATGATCAGCAACCATACTAAATGACTGTGGCTTAAAAAAATAAGGAACTTACTTATGAGTGTATTACACACACATCAAGAAAACTGACTTCTTACAGACGTGACAAGAATGTAATCTGCTTTCACTGGACAACAGGACATGTTTTTCTAAAAATGTGCTTTTCTATCAGCATTTGCACAAGAACAGATGTGTTAGCATTTGCGTCATCAAGGCAGTATCTTTCCAAAACCAAGAGGGTGTGTGTTTAACTAAAATATGTATAAAAAGTCTGTATTAAATCTAGTTATGTTAGAGGTATGGTAAGGACACAAGTCCTGAGGTAAATGTTATATCTCTCACATCATCTGTACTATATGAGAAGTAAAGTTGGAACGGTACTTTAAGCTGCAACGTTCGTCCAGTTTGGTTTATTATAAAAGTTATTGGTTACTGCTCTTAAAGACAGGTGCTGCAAAGTATATTCTCTCATCAGTGTATATTCTGCAAGTTTCTGTATGCGACAGACTGTGAATGCAAATATAACCAGACTTTGAATTTTAGCAGAATCCAGCCAGCAAGACTGAGTGTCTTAAGAAGACTTCAAATCCCACAGTAAGAGCAAGCAGTAAGAAGCAGTAAGCAGAGCTCAGTATATTTTTTCAATGATGAGCCAGCTGAGTGACTAGCACCATATAATTTTTCAATTTATTAATTTGACATTTGTTAACCGGGTTGCTCCAACTGGACCAAAAGCCCATTTTCAGTCGAGACCCGAGGAGAAAAGCTCCAGAGATTATACAGCAAAAACAAAAAAAAACTTAATACTATGAATACAAAAATTATTTTTGAGTAAAGAGGAAACTAGTGTAGCAGTATATGTACATACAAAGTATATGAATACAGGGAGACAAAAACATGAAGAAACTTGTGGTAATTGATGCCTATATAGATATGCAAATATACATACACATACAGCACAGAAACATAAAAAAATGTTTTTGTAAATTTTTTGTTTTTGAAAAATTAGAAGAACAGTGTTAGTTTATGAAGTGTCTAATGAGTGGATGTTAAAGTGGAGCAAAAGTAATTGTAAAGAAAGATGATAGTAAGAGAAGCGATAAACATTTACATCTTTATATGTTAGTGCAGTGGCCTAGTTTGTATGATTTTAAAGAAAAATAGAGGAGTCTAGTATTTATGCGGGATCCTGAGGATAAAGGATGTGTGGGTATTAGGCAGGGTAGTAACAGGGGCAAGACTTACTGTTAAGTAGATGTTGTTTTAGCTCTTTTTTAAAGTGTGAGGAGTGGGTGATGGTTCTTATGTATGAGAGGAGTATGTTCCAGTCTTGGGCTACAGAGTATTTTTCCAATGTTTTTGTTAAGTTTATAGATGTCTAGGAGTTGTTGATCAGAGGTACAGAGAGGATGGTTGAGAGCATAGAAGGATAAAAGGAAGGGGAGGGAATGGCAGGAAGTAAGTTTGTATAGTATAGAATGTGTGATTTGAAATTGTGATAGTTGAAGTTATTGGGGGAATTCCAGCCATTTTAGTGAGTTGAGAGTGAGGCAGTGTGAAAGGTATAAGGTGAGTTGGTGGAAAATCTGGCTATTTTGTGGTAAGTTTCTTCTAATTTAGATAAAAGTGTAGATTGTAGGTTGGCAAAGATTGGGACTGCATAGAGTTGGGAGGGAAGGAGGAGTGTCTGTGCCAGTGAGTGCCTAGTGTCACTGGTAAGAATTTTCCTATTTCTGTACAATAGTCCTAGTTTTTGATGCTTTTTTTTGATATTTTGTTGGATATGCAGGTTAAATTTTAGTTCATCATTGATTCAGCTGTGATATTGGTCTTGTCAGTGGATGTAATGACAAAGGTTGATTTATGGTTGGATAAAGCTTGAGGGAGAAATAGCAGAAGTTTAGTTTTTTTTTGGATTAAGGATGAGCTGATTGTCAGACAGCCACTTCTCTATGGACAGGAAAGAGTCTTGGATGAGATCATGGAGATGAGAGATACTGTTGGAAATGGAGATGGGTGTAGAATCGTCTGCATATTGAATGAGGGAGGATTGTTTGCAAGAGTCATGAAGATCATTGGTAAAAATATTGAATAGGGGTGGACCCAGGATGGAGCCCTGGGGGACTCCAGATTTGATGGGTAGGAAGGAGGAACAGGATGAGAGCCATCTAACTGATTGTGGTCTATCAGAGAGGTAACTTGTGAACCAATCAGGTGAGAGCCTGGAGAGATTGAGATCAGATAGTTTAGAAAGGAGTAGAGTATCAGACTGTATCAAAGATTTTGGAGAGGTCGAGGAAAAGACAGGATACATGGTTGTGTCTGGCGTCGGCTATTGTGCGAGTAAAAGACAACAGTGCAGTAGTAGTACTGTGATTTGGACTGAAGCCATGTTGCATGGGAGTTAGTAGGTTTTCTTGGAGAAGAAAGTGCAATAACTGATTGTGTATGCATTTTCAAGTATTTTTGAGAGAGGGGAAGAGTAAAGCTATAGGTCTGTAGTTAGATGGGTCAGTGGAGTTACCACCTTTATTTAGCTGAAGATTTTGCAGATGTCTGGGACTGTGGCTTCCTGAATGGATCTATTGATTAACAAAGAAACAGGGTAGGCTATGGATTCAGCAGCTAGTTTGAGGAAGATAGCGGGAAGGTTATCAGTGGAGGGAGAGCAGAGTTTAAGTTTGCGCAGGAGAGGTCTGCTGTAAGTAGTGGAGACTGGTTTGATGGAAAACAGGTTTTATTGTGTGAGTTAGAAGAGGTGAGAGGGGGGACAGAAGTGTGGTTGATGTGATTAGAAGAGGTGGGAGGGGGGACATCTTGTGGTTGATGTGAGTGAAGTTTTGGATAGTTTCTGTGAAGTAATTGTTGAGAAGCATGGCAGTTTCTAGTGGGGTATTATTTGGGAAAGGGATAGGAGTGGAAGGATTTCCAGGATGCAAAATTTTGTTTAGGGTATTCCAAAAATTTTGAGGGTTACATTTTCTATTGCATTGGGGTGAGTAGAAAAAGGTTTTCTTATCTTTGGTAATTTGTTTTTTGGAGAGATTCCTGAGTTCTCTGTAATGTTGGAGCAAGGTTGGTGATTTGGTTTTAGCCCAGGCTTTCCAGACATTGTCTCTTTTGTGCATAAGGGATCTAGATTCTTTAGAGAGCCAGGAGGCATAGTTAGCTTTGATTCTAATTCTTCTAATGGAGCAAGGGAGTTAAGAATATCACAGAATATGTGGCTGAATTTTTGTATGACTTCATTGAGAGGGAGATGCCGGAGGAAGGACCAGCTGATGTTTGATAGTGCAGAGTTAAATGCACTGGCATTAAAGTTAGAGTGCTTACTGCAGTCTCTGTATTTGTATGGTTTGGGTGAATGGAGGGAGTACTTTGAATACGGGTGGGGAGGTGAAGGTAAGGTAGAGGGATTGTGGTAGAGGTGAGGGGTGTTTGCGAGGATCAAATCTTAGACTGGATTGGAAGAAGAGGTTTTGTGCATGCTTGTGGGAGATGGGATGAGTTGGTGGAATCCATGTAGATCAATACAAAGTTGTGGGGAGTCAGACGTTAGTTTGCACCAGTCAATATTAACATCTCCGAGAATGATAGTTTCACGGGATATATTTTGGGGGGTCCACGACAGAAGAATGAAACGCCAGATCACCGACGACCACATCACTGAGACGACATCGCCAACAGCAGACATCCCCGACTATGGTAAGTCAACGTATTACAGAACGGAACACATTTCGGTTCCCGTAATACACACAAAAAAACACATTAAAATGTGTACAGCCCCCCCCTGCACCCCCCAGGTGGGGGGCTGTGCCCCCCACACCCCCCTACTTAAATAACTCCGAGATTGCATTACAGTGAAGGAATGGGACTAACTCCCATTCTATACTGCTCACCATTGTCGCGGATGTCTGCTGTTGGTGATGTCATCTTGGCAATGTGGCCTTCGGTGATCCAGCATTTCGTTCTTCTGTTGTGGACCCATTTTGGGAGATCCAAGACAGAATATGCTCAAGGATGGGAATAGTATTGCCTGGAGGGATGTATATGGAGGCTATGACAATTTTATTATGTGGGTGTAGATGGAAGTCGAGTAATAGTAATTCAGCAGGGTGGAAGTCGGGGACTGGAATGTTTAGAGTTGAGAGACTGAGTTTTTCAGAGAATAGGATGGCAATGCCTCTACCTTTTTTGGCGATTCTTTCGGAGCGGTAAATGTAACTAGGTGATAATATTTCTTTGTTAGTGATGTGATGTTTTAGCCAAGTCTCAGATAGGGTAAGAATGCGGGGGATGTATTGGTTATCCAGGCATGGAGTTCAGTGATTTTGTTGACAAGCCTTTGGATGTTTAGAGATTATATATGTAGATTCTGGGGGGAAGAGGTAGGAGAGTTAGGAGGGAGGGGAGGGGAGTTGGAGAGAGGAGGGGGATATGGACAATGTGGTATGAAGATTGATGTGTGGAGATGGGATATGGGGCCCAGGGTTGGGGTGGATGTCTTCAGAAAGGAGTATAGTGATTGTGGGTATATTTGGTAGTCTATGGAAAGTATAAATTAGGTAGTGTTTCAGTTTTGGTCTGCAGGGAAGAGAGGTGTACTGAAGTAATTTATATTTGTGAAGGCAGATGTAGGAAAAGTTATAGAGAGATGGGGAGAAATTATATATGCGAAAATTATCTTTATTAGTAGGGGTAGTTGTGGTGGTGGGAGTTATATTAGGGAGACAGAGTGTAACTTGATATGAGGTTGAGACTGAGAGGAGGATAAGTAGGGGGATGGTTATGAACAAATGATACATTGTGAGATTGTGAGAAGTGAAGTGGGGAGGTGGTGTGCGCTGAGTGTTGGTGTTAAGGATGGGAGTGGTTGGGGGGAAGTGGATGTCAGTTGTCAACAGGAAGCGGCATGGTGATAGAGTATAAATGTAAGAGGAATGGGGGTAGTGTAGGGGAGCAAAGTGAGCCCGAGCATAGCGAGAGCAAATGGAGCAGGGCTACACTGGGTTTCCAGGGTTCACAACCAGAATCAATCTAAAAATCAGGTAAGAATAGCAATCAGAAACTGTAATCTGTAGGAGAACAGGGGGGGGGGGGGGCTACGGAGTAATCCAGTGTAGTTCTAGGGGAGAGGAAGCAGGGTACACAAGAGTAATAAATTACTAAATACAGGGAATATAGTATGGCAGGGAGAGGGTAAGCTATTAACTAGAGCACAGAGATGGACAAGGAGAGAGCAGCAGAGGAAAGTTTTATAGAAAATGTAGGTTTAGTGTGTAGGAGGCACTATACGAAGATAGCAGAGTAGGTAGAGTAGAGAAACGGCATGGTGGTGTGCAAGCAGCAGCAGGCTGTTTCAGAGCAATAATAAGATGAATAGGCAGGAATATTATGAAACAATAGGAATGTACTTTATACACAGGTTATAAATGGCAACACTGCTGTAGATACAGTAGGTTAGCTAAAGGTTCTAGCTGTAAAAAGGTACAGTTAATGATTGTGGTATAGGTCAGTGGGCTTGCTTGAGTGGCACAATTAACCTTGAGCTAGCTGTTTCAAAATCTCAGTAAAAGAGGGAATTCATCTAGTTAATGCATCAATTACATGCCACAATACAGAAAAACGGCCATTGCACACCACCAATTCCGCAAGCGGGTAGGGGGAAAAAACAGGTAGAGAGAAAGCACTTGTTTTATTTTTTTTAATGTATAGCATTCTGTTGTAAGTACTGAGTGGATTTTTATTTGGCTGTCATTGCCGTCCTCCTCCTTTTTATTAAACCTTATTCTTATTTTTGAGTTTGTGTAGCTGGTCATTACTACATAAATATTAATCATAAGGAGCCCCAGGGAATGTTGATGCGGATTACTTGTTCTGCAATTCTTACAGAAGTGCAGTCACATATACACAGTTGTTGTGTTGTTGCTGTGTCTTTCGGCTTTTCCCGGTTAGGGGTCGCCACAGCGGAACTCCGGTCCGCTAATGATTGGTAGTTGATTTTTACGTGCCGAGTTACCAGCCCTGACGCACAACCTTCAATGAAGGTATGCCCATTCAAGCATGTCTCCACGCAGAAGACGCTCTAGCTGAGAATCAAACCAGACAGCGTCTTACTGTGAGGCGACAATGCTACCGCAGCACCACCACCGCGGGTTAGTCACATATACACAGTAGTGCATCAAAATGGTGTACTTTCTTCTGTTTGTAGCTGTACAACCAGGAAAGCATTTATGAAATGCAATTAAGTATTATCATTTAGTTACATCAAAAAGTACAGATTACTGTGAATATATTCTGCAACAGAATTTTTGAATACTTAATGTAATACTTTATTGTAGGTATGAGACAACAGATATTGTTCCAATTTGTAGCACTCTTTCTCTCTCATAATCTTGGCTTTTGAAGGATTCTCCATAGGCACTCAAAAAAAGCACATCTGTGGAATGTCTGTGTGTAGACAAGTAGCCTGTGTAGAGCCTTTAAATTAATTTGTGTCCAGCATAATGCAGGCCTTCTTCTAGGGTTCTGCTGCTTCAGTTGAGGTGTCTTTTAGCCTTCAAGGGCAAGACTGGTCCTACATCCTGCTTTAGGTATGACACTAATCATCAATTCTTCTGGATGCTACATTGTTCACCAGTCCTTCTTTAGGTATGTCACTGGTCACATGTACTTGTAGGGTTACAGCAGTGTCCAGTACCTACACCTTTGGTACTGCGGTATTCCATCACCCCTTCATCCTTGTACTAGATGTATGGCTTTCCAGCTGGTGTGCATATTGAATCTTATCTGTGTTTCATGTCTGCATGCCATCTTTTGTATCAGCTTTATACATCAGAGGTTGTCTTTTAGAATAGTTTTTGCTATCCCTATAATCATATGTTAATGTGCTAACATGCTCTATGTAGTACTAAAACTACTATTGGCCTGTCATGCTTGTGCTTAAATCGCATGGTTTTCATTTATCTTTTCACATCAAGACTGGGATTCAGAAATGTTAAAACTAGTGGTAAGCCATTTTCACCTTTAATACCCAGTCAGTGTACTCTGACAAACTTTGTCCTCTCTGTCATCATTGTTCCTACATCTGCCTGCATCTTTTGTCTTGCTCTGTCCTTCTGCAGCCATCTACTTAACTGTTTCTAACACTTTCTGTCCCTGCATTGTTTTTTTACAGTCTTAATGACCTGTTTGCCTGGTCCCAGATGACCAGGATACACCAGTCTGGCATTTTCCTTTGCCTTTATATCCCTTCTTCGTCATCATCATCATCTATCATCTGAGCGAGGGGTAAAATCCTAAATAAGATGACCTGTGTCAGTCCTTAAATTTCTTATACCCCATAACACTCCTCATATCTTCATGAATACTGTTTTTAATTGGTTTAATATCAGAAATTCAAAGATCATCACATTAGGGGAAACAATATTCCTTAATGATCACACTGAAAGCCAGCAAGATCTTAAATCATAATAATGTGCAGATGGACATGCCCCACTGCAGAACCCATGGTAGTGGTTGTTCCTGGGTCCACATCCTTTGGGAGTTTCCTTGTCTGAAGTTTTATAGTCTTATGGTCTGTGATCTTGCTGGCTTTTAGTGCAATCATAATGGGATAATGTTTTTTCCAATGTGATGGTCTTTGAATTTCTGATATAATTTGGAAGTCAGTTCTAGCTGGGTGTGACTGTCTCCAAACATCACTTAATTATGTGCTTGCTACACTAAAATTCCTCAGTAGTGCCATTTTGTGTGTATTAGATAGTTCAAACCCAACATATTCCTGTAAGCACAAAATGCTAGAAGCCTTAAGTGTCTGTTGGACAGCAGAAATGAATGTAGGGTTTTTGCACTGATGTTGATGCCCATGTCTGTCTACTCCCTCCAGCATTTCTTCCATGCCCATGTTCTTGTTTCCTGGCTGCTTGTTAACCTCCTGCCTATTTTTTTCTTTCAGATCCTCTTCTTGTACTGTCTGCCTTCTCTCAGTCTCTTTGTTGCTAACTTGTTACCTGAGTGGAATCACAACCAGTGCTAACTGCTTCACATCGGTCTCCTGTGCCTAATTCTCCTGCACGTCCCATATCTACCTCCTTGTCAGAAGTCCTTTAACCAAATTATTGACATGGACCCTCAATATCTGACCTGTCTCTCCTGCTCTCCCTCCCTGCAGCCCCTAATGCTTTTCCTTCTCACACCTTTGACTTGGTGTCTTCCTGTTTGGTTTTACTGGTTTACCAGTGTGTCCTTCCCCTTTGTCTTGAACTTGCACAAAGTGGATTCCTATTGAGTTTGGGATGCTGCACTCTCACCAAGCTGCTCTTCCTACACCTATTCACCTCATTGTAATAAGAAAAGAAGAGGCTTACTCGTGCTTAAGTCGTGTGGTATCAAAGTGCGCTTCCTGAGAAGCAGAGCAATTTTTCTCCTTTCATAGATGAGTCTGCCTCATCTTGCTTTTAGGGATTTAACTAATCAATTGCAGCTACACTTCAAGGCATTTTGTTTTGATAGAATATAATATACTCTGCATGGTGAAGAACTTTATGGTTAGGGTACATGAGTGAAGAAGTCATAATAATAGGTTGCCCTGTTAGATTCCACTCAGAAGAAGCCAGTTTATCTGGCAGGTCAAACTCACAGGAAGATCATTTTCTGACAGTAATGACAGAATCATACTGGATAAGGAATGTTGGTGCCTAGTTAGTAATTTCAGTTGTAGTTTACTTGCCAGTTGTGGTCAGTCTCCTCTCTGGTATAGTTTGAAGTTGTATAAAGCAGCAGACTTTTTTTTTTAATTTCAGAGAGATGAGGTACCTGTGGAAGTGGGCAAGATGTATTCCATTATGGGAATCAGTACAAACTTTCAAGGCTTCACTGACATCATTGGTAAGGGGATATAATAACCTGCAGTAGGTACCAAGCATTGCTTCCATTTCATGTTAGATAAAACCAAATGTCAACAGATTTGAAGGGCTTGACTGTATTGATGCAGGAACAGTTAGGAGAGCTGATAAAGTAGTTTTGCTGGATGTATGCTAGTATTTTTTACATTGTTGGAGTCTTTCTAAAGTTGTTTAGCTATGTAATATGAACCAGTCAGGTGTAGAAAGCAGATAAGTTCCTAGTGTGGAACTAACCAGTCATGACAGTGGTCAGCGAACTAGACAGCCAACTCACCAGCACAGAGTAGGGCATTGTCATGGCATTGTAAAAGTAATTGCATTGATAGATATTGACAAAACCATGGGTTCCAGGATGGAGCCTTGAGGGAACCTGTCTTGAAAGCTTGTGGGGTATGAAAGTTGACAGTCTACCTGCCCTCTGAATGCCTCTGTTTAGGTAACTACACATTTCATTTGGAGCTACTTGTTTTGGCCTCTTTCACTACATTTTAAATACTAGCATGGAATAGTTCTCTGAATCAGAAGTTTTGGCTAGGTCAATAAACATGACCCTGACCTTGAGTAGCATCTTACCCTCACCAAGAATGATGCCACAATATGAAGACAAGATGATCAATTTCAACAATTGGCTTAAGTATTGGTGTCATTCAAAGGGGTTCCAATGCCTGTCAGCCTGGTATGACATGCTTGACAAGCCACAATGCTTTGCTAGGGACGGCTTGCACCTGTCACCCCTGGGCTTTCAGATATTGGCAAAGGCTCTTGCTACCCCCCATAGTGCCTTTTTTAGGCAAGGCTCAAAAGACAAACCCACCTCCATAGGTATCACAAGGGATAAGAAACTAAGAGTAATGCTACTCAATGCCAGAAGTCTAAACCTCAAGATGCACGCACTCAAAACTTTTCTTAGCATGGAGAACATTGATATCTGTGCAGTAGCAGAAACCTGGTTCAAGGCTCCCGAGAGCACCCCAGCACTACCAGGTTATACCTCATACCATGCTTTTCGTCCCCAAAACTTGGACTGAACCACAAAAGGAGGGGGAGTATCAATATTCGTCAAAGATACCCACACCTCCAGGTTGGTGGCACAGCACGAAGCATCAGAGACTATCCATGTGCAACTAACAGTGGGTAAAACTGCCTTCCAGTTTATAGCCTGCTACAGACCACCCTCCCAAACCCAGGAACCCCACTCGGCCTTCCTGAGAACACTGGAAAATATGAAGGTCTCTCCAAACACCATTATATTGGGCGACTTCAACTACCCAAACATAGACTGGGAGCATTACTCTAGCTCCAACACCCTAGCCCAAAGGTTCCTAGAATTTATAAACTCAAATGCTATGGAACAACTTCTTACCACTCCCACAAGAGGGGAAAACATACTGGACCTGATCATCACCAACATGGGGACTCTATGCACCAGACCAGAAGTGTATCCTCACTGGTAAGATCAGGCCATAAACTAATCTCACTGGATATTCACATCCCGACCCCACCCCCTGCCCAGAAAACCACAGTGAAAAACTTCTCTAAAGCAAATTTCACACTCCTCAAAACCGAGGTGGAATCCTTCAAAGTCCCGGACCTGTGGAAAATACGGCCCAGACCACAGAATCCTTTATAAACGCATTCTATGAACACCTTCAGGAATGCATGGATCATGCAATCCCAAATAAAACCAAGACCCAATCCTCCAAAAGCAAACATCCTGTCTGGTGGACCCCAGCCATAAACAAACTATTCAATAGAAGGAGGAAGCTACTACATGATAGAGCAAAATCCCAAAAAGGGAAGGCATCTCTGATCAGTATTAGCAAAAAACTACGGGCACTCATAAAATCATCTAAGGCCAACTTCGAGAGAAAAATTGCACAGGACACTAAGGATAATCACAAGGCTTTCTTTAGTTATGTTAGGAACCTGGGTGGGAATTCCCAGATATGCTCAGAATTAGTTCAAAATGACAAAAAATACACCGAACCTACAGACATTGCCAACATCCTAGCTAACAGGTTCAGCGCAACCCCCCCCCCCCCACCAAAAGGGCAAATATCTATCCCAGCAGAGTGCTACCCTCCTGACATCTCAGATGCTCAGGTAAGAGCCGCCCTCTCCAAAGCAAAAAACACAGCATCAATGGGACCAGACGGTGTCCCAGGCTGCGTCCTACATGAACTCCAAGAAGAGCTAAACCCAAACATAAAACTACTGTTCAATCTCAGCCTTACTACAGGATATGTACCCAAAGAGTGGCGTACAGCAACAGTGGTCCCTCTCCACAAAGGTGGTGCCTCAACGGATCCTGGAAACTATTGCCCCATAAGCCTGACTAGCTTGGTCTGCAAAGCTATGGAAAGGATCATCATGGACCTCATAAATAAAGATATTGGGGACCTACAGACACTGGGTACTACCCAGTTCGGCTTTGTTAAGGGCAGATCCTGCCTCTTAAACCTGGTCGATTTCTTTGAAACAGTCACCAAGGCCATTGACGAGGGGAAGGTGGTCCACACAGCCTACCTGGACCTCGCAAAAGCCTTCGATACAGTACCCCACTCGGGCATTACAGATAAGCTCACCAGCTTAAATATAAACCCCTATGCCATTAGATGGGTTGCAAACTGGCTCAAGGACAGAACCCACATGGTTAGAATTGCTGGAGCCATGTCTTACTCCAAACAAGTTACAACTGGCGTCCCACAAGGCTCAGTCCTAGGACCTCTCTTGTTCGGTATATATTTTTCGGAGGTACAGGCCAACACGGAAGGACTGTGGCTGACCAAGTTTGCAGATGACTGCAAACTAGGCACCATAATCAACTCTCCAGCTGACACAAGCATCCTCCAAAAGGGCCTCATAGAAACAGACAACTGGTGCCAGAGCCATGGCCTCAAGCTAAACGCCAAAAAGTGTATAGTCATCCCCTTTGGCAAAAACAAAGTGCCCACAAATTACCACATAGGTGGTAATCCATTAAGTACAGAAGTAATTAGGGACCTGGGGACCCAAGTTGATAGCAATCTCTCATTTGACAACCACGTGGCCAAAGTGGTTAGAAAAACATTTTATATAGCCCACCTAATCATGAAGGGATTCACATCGAGATCAGGGGAGGTCATCGTGCCTCTTTACTCATCCCTCATCAGGCCCATAATTGAGTACAATGCCCCTTTTGGGATGTACCTCACCAGACACCTGCAGAAACTGGAAAGACCCCAAAAGTACCTCACCAAGAGGATCAAAGGGCTCAAACAGATGCCATATGCTGCCCGGTTAAAGAAACTCCAGCTCTACTCAGTGGCATACCGCCTGCTCAGAGGCGATCTGTGCCTAACGTATAAAGCCATGTCCAACCCGGAATTAATGGACATGTTGCACCTCAGAAAATCCAAATCCCATCAAGCTATGCACTCGAGAGACTTGAACCTCAGCACTGAAATAAATAGGACATGCTGGAGGGACAGATTCATAACCCAGAGACTCCCTTCACTCGGGAATAAAATCCCAGTCCAGGTTAGGCAGTGTCCCTCATTGATTCTCTTCAAGAGGAATCTTGATGAGTGGATGGGAGATTGTAGGCTTACCCCAGGTATCACGTCTGTGTCACTGTTAGACAGAGGCACAGTATACTAACCTCGAAAAAGGGCATAGCAAAATTAATTTAAAATGGGTGTTGAAAGCCAAACACACTCTGGCTAGGCTTATAAATGCCCTAGGGCAGATAGCCTAGTATGAACCTATAAATGATTCTGTATATATTATTATATGTGACAGAACTTCCATTATGCTATTCTGTCATAAGATCATACATGTCAAGGTGCACTTTGAATGAGCTAGACATAGCTTTCTCCAGAATTTTGGAGAGGGGTGAAAAAGAGCTATAGACCTGAATAACTCCTGCTTGTCTTCGGGACCTTGTTTTGGTATAATGAATAACATATGCCATCTTCCATAGTTCAGGGAAAACATTTTTTAGGGAAATGTTTATAATATGAAGAAATGAGATGAAATTAAAGGGCTCACAACCTATGATGAGTTTAAAGTCAGATCCTAGTTTGCCATACAAAATCATGGCTTCATCCAATGTTTTTCTTTGGACAGGGTGACTAGCTGAAAAGTAAAACTGCCTGCGTGCCAAGCATGTTTTGTCTTTCTGCTAAAATGTTTAGATATAAATTCATTCATGAAGTATATCAGAAGGAAGGGTTAGACATTTGCCCACTGTAACTGAAAACAATGTTATTATTTGCTACAGCTCTTGTCATATCATTTCCTGGCCAGAAGCATTTGGAGTTTCTAATGCAAACTTTGACCTATTCTAGAACTTGTTTCTGGTTGCAGATGCCACCTTACCATCAGTAGTCAGCAATAGTTATTAAATAGCTCCTCTATTTTGCATGGCTATTATATTTCCTGAAAGAAAAGAGCATGTCAAGTATTACACTGTCTTTCTTTACAGAAAATAAGAGTAAAGATGGTGGATGCATTTCTTCAAGGTGTTTATTTAAGCAATAACCCATGCCTGGGAGTGGGTAATTCTGGATTTACCCACAGTTGGTGTGGTTTGGTCACGAGAATGAAGCCCGATTGGCCAAACAAAGACATCCGTGGGTAAAGCCAGCATTACCCACATCCAGAAGTGGGTTATTGCTTTTATACAATGACATTATTTAAGAAAAAAAATACTTACGTTTCTTAAATAATGGCATTGTATAATGCCTCCATGCTGCCCTTCCACAGCTGTCTGGTATTCTGCGGCAGTTGTGATGTACTGTGCATGCGTATGCTTACACAGTACATCAGAGCTGTGGGTGTAAGCAATGGAAAAAGCAAGATCTCCATTGCTTTTTAGAAAGTGTTTCGCTATGTTAAAGGAGTTTAACATAGCAAGACAGCTTTAAAAAAAGCAACGGAGAACGCATAAAAAAAAAAAAAAAAAAAAAAGACATACAAATGGAAAAAGTCCAGGCGACCGGAACTTTTTCCATTAGTATAAGTCTGATTTACAACATGCACTCTGACCAATCAGCATGCACATTTTGGAATATTAATGGGGGGGTTGTGATTCTCGGCTGGGCTTGGGAGTGCCTTCTGTGTGGAGTCTGCATGTCCTCCCTGCGGTTGGGTAGCGTTCGAAAGACATGCGTGCATAAATGGGCGTGCCTTCATTGAAGGTTGGGCGTCAAGCTGGCACCTCGGCATTTCGTAAAAATCTGCCAATCATTAGCGGACCAGAGTTCCGCTGTGGCGACCCCTTACCGGGAAAAGCCGAAAGACAAACAATGGGGGGGGGGGGGTGTTGTATATTAACTCATTAACACGTGTACGTTATGGAATGTAACACTTAGCAGCCTATACACATCCTTACATTCCAGAGCATTTTTTGAAAAATCCAGTTAAAAAGCATAAGCCAAAATAATATAAATACATTGTGCATAGTAAATACTGTTGAAAAGGTACGTACAAATAGAAATATTGTTGGTAAAAAGTCTTCTTTACAGTGATAATTTATACTCTGTTTTTATATCAATACTGTTGTGTATTAAATTGCACACTAGCCTAGTATTATGTTTTCTCAAAAATTTCACCAGCAACTTTTAATATATTGGGCAATATGCAACTTATACATACAGCATCAAAGCATTTTTATTCAACCAGATTAAAGCTCTCACATGACAATAAAAATCCTTTTGTGAGTGGTTATTTACTGGAATACTTAACAGAAATGCTAAAATATATGTATAATTTTGTATAATGAGCTGTACAAATACTATAATATTGCTCAAGATGAACATCTTGTAGTGTAAATGTCAGTGGCATTTTTTCCACATCATCTTTCCACTAAAAGGTAAGCATTTGATGTTATGTTGTCCTCTCTCATCTTCATTCTTACATGTGGGTTCGGAGCCACTCGGCTGTTTACAGAAGCTCGAAGTCTCTAAGTTGGCTTGTGGCAAGGTAGATATCCCATCATGCAATGGTATCAGTCCTCAGATCTCATTTGCCGCTTTACGAGTTCAGAATTGCTCTTCTTGGCCGTTGCTAATTTAAACTTTTTCTTCTGTTTTTCCGTATATATAGCTTGTTTTTCTTAGATAGAATATAGTTATAGCTCTACGCAAGAATATAGTTAGAATACTTCTTTTAGATAATAGTTAATCTTAGAGGTATTGTTAAATAGTTGTCGCTGGTTTGTCAGCTGTTTGGCCAACGTTTTTTCTGCAGGCCTGTTTTGTCGGTATCCCGTAGTGGTAGTTTAGATTATTTCTATTTAGAATTTGCTGTTTCTTCTTGTTAAGCCATTTTGCCAGCTCTTTACTAGCTTTGATAAGTGTGTATTTACATTGCAGGACTTACTATATTTTAGTCCGTTTTTTGGTATTAGCTGCCTGTGTGTGTGTTTGTCTAGGCTTAGGTAACTTAGTTAACTGTTTCTAAGGGCTAGGCCCATTTAAGTTAGAGGACCTAGTCCTCTGTTGTTCTTGCCTTTTTCTAGTTATAGTGTGGTGTGTTTTTCCCTTTAGATAAACCTATTTGCTCGTCATTTATAAGAGGTTTTTTTCTAGTGAATTGTTCCTTTCCCATTCTTGGCAGAGCTAGACCCATTTAAGTTAGAGGACCTAGTCCTTTCCTTGGCATTTACTAGTCTTTAGTGTGGTGTGTGTTTTTCTCCTCCTCCCAGTAGTTAGGATCCGTTTTAGTTAGAGGACCTAACTAATTCCTTTTTGTACCTTTATTGTGCATTTCTGCTTTTGCTTACAGTGTGACAGTTATGTCTAAGGAGTTTAAAGAGAAGGATCATAAACCTTTGGGTTTTAAGAAATGTCTAAAAGGTACTCAGAAAATGTCCATAACGGACTGGCATAGTGTATGTGTCTACTGTTTAGGGGCCATTCACTTACAAGAAACTTGCACCTTTTGTCACTCATTTGGCTTGAGTCCTTCAAGAAAGGAAAAACAAATTAATTTTGAAAGATCTCCTGAAACCATCCTTTGAGGAAGATTGAGGTAGTTCTTCTTCTTCCTCACAATCTACAAAGTCTACCTCTAGCCAGAAAGAAAAGACTGTTAAATGGCCATTTCCAGTGTCCTCTGAGAAATCTGGACCAAAAACTACTAAGACTTCCACCTCTTCAGCTCCACTGCCTTCAGAGCTGACTGAGGTTATTACAATTGACATGCCTATATTGGCCCCAAGAAGTTCAGAGCCGAAAAAGGATTGTTTAGCTCAGAGCCAGTCAACAGGTGTTCCACCGGTCTACCCTACTCTGAGATTACCTATTTTTCAAAGATCGCGCTCTCCAACCCTTTCCTCCAGGTCCTCTAGGAGCCTATCGGATGAAGATGTGAAGAGGGTGGTGCACAGACTTTTGAAGGTGCCGGGGGTGGCAAATTTGCTGTCGGCTCCTACTCAGCTGGTCTCAGAGCCATCCAAATCTTTTACATCCACTACTGTTCCTCCTCTGAGCCATACCAGTCTAGCGGAGCCAGAATATCCAGTACCGCTTGCAGTAGAACCTTTGGCTCCGGCACCACATGAGACTTTACCAGAACTGATATCTGCCCCGACACTCTCGGTGCCATCTGTAGTGTCTAGGAGCCGAAGTTCACCGGTCGCCCCCGAGGGAGATTTTCGGACCTGAGCTTCTTCGGTTCCAAGTCTACCTCTCGGTGCATTAGCTCGGCTCCTACATCAGCTCCAGAGCTGATCACCCTGGAACTGGGAGCTACCTCTGCTTCTTCAGAACTGGTGGTGTCCTCAGAACCGGGGGCTGATGAGGAGTATGCTGAACAAATCTACAGCTCTACGCAAGGATGCTGATGTTCTTCCCACAAAAGCACCGGCTTCTGTCTTAGCACCACCCTATCCACAGGACAGCAGAGATCCGCAGCCCCAAGAACACCCTCTGGGTGATCCCCATTCTTCCGAGACCTCCTCAGAATACCCTTCTGAGGATCCCCCTCGGAAGAAAATATGCAAGAGGAAGCATGCAGACTCCCCTGATGAGTCTGTCACCTCTGACACTGATCTTGAGGAGTCAGAAGGGACCCATGGTCACCTTCTGAAGATATCTCCTTTGCAGATATCCTTAAGATCCCAAAACAAAGAGGCAGCTGGACTACCATCACCCCTTCTGATGAGGAGTCGGTGTACCTGAAGACTTTCAGATCTCAACCTTCAGCCTCTTGGGTGTCTCCGCCTTTCGATGAGCTCATGGACTTGGGACTCGAAAGGCATGGGAATCACCTGACACGACGGAGCCAGTCCCTAGGAGGCCAAACAAGATTTTGTCAGCCCCCAAGGAAAAAGATTTCTTAACTAAAGGTGTGCCGGTAGATGCTATGGTGGTGGCAGCAGCCACCAAGAAGGAGCTTGCAGAGACATCCTCATCTGTCCATCCGCCAAACAAAGAGTCTCAAACGATGGACATATATGGGAAATGTGTTTATTCTTCAGCGGCATTTACCCTTAGATCGTTGAATTATCTTACCTATTTTACAAGGCTTCAGAGAAATCTCCTGAAGGAACTAGGCGGTACTCTACAAGGCACTTCAACTGCGGGGGTACCAGAAAAGGTAACCACTCAGTTATCCAACTTAAACTACATGGTGAATTCCTCCATGAGACTGATATCATACGCAGCAGATGGAGCAAGTAGGGCAGCAGGTTCAGGAGTTTCCCTTAAGAGACACTCCTGGATGCGCTTGTGTAACTTTGTGGAACCCTTTAAGTCGGCCTTCACTAATGTCCCTTTTGACGGTTCCTCTCTTTTTGGACCAAAGGTTAAGGATACACTCACCAGATGTGAGCAGGAAGGGAAAACCTTCTCTGCCATTGCAGTACATTTTTTTCCTTCCCTTCAAGACCCTACCCTAAAGGGCAAAAAGGTGGTAAGATGTAGTTCAAGAAATACCAAAAAGTTTTTCCAGATGCACAATGTGATTCCTTCCCCAGGGGCAGAGGAGGAGGAAATAATGGTTAAAGCTGTCCTAGAGGCAGAGGGGGCCTGCAAAACCAGGGCGACTGTGATTCCTTTCACAGACATCCCTATCAGCGCTCCTGAAAGGAGGCCTGACTGTGCTACTCTGGAGCCAGTCGGGGGGGTGTTTATCTTTGTACCCAGAAGCCTGGCACATCACAAAAGA
This sequence comes from Protopterus annectens, assembly GCF_019279795.1. Lineage (NCBI taxonomy): Eukaryota > Metazoa > Chordata > Ceratodontiformes > Protopteridae > Protopterus > Protopterus annectens. The sequence goes on from NC_056737.1 coordinate 266,873,796, forward strand.
CAAGTTGATACAAAACATAATATCCAGAGGATACTCAATACCCTTTTCCCTACCCCCTCCTCAAGCCAGAACAATCCCGAATGTTCCACTCAATCTCAGGGATTAAGCAACCATAGAAATCCAAAAGTTGCTAAACAAAAGAGTCATCCAAACCATCCCCGCAGACCAAATACGATTCAGAACTTACTCGAGATTCTTTTTAGTACTAAAAAGAACAGGGGACTGGAGGCCCATATTGGATCTCCGTGAACTAAATGAATCAGTCAAGAAGTCCAAGTTCTGAATGTTGACACTGCAGTTGATACTTCCCTTTTTAGGGAAAGACAATTGGATGTGCTCGATATACCTCCAAGATGCGTACTACCACATAAAAATGGGCAGAGCATCGAGGAGTCACTTACGTTTCCAGCTGGGAGCCAGTCACTGTCAGTTTCTTGCTCTTCCCTTTGGTCTCACTACAGCACCCAGAGTGTTCACCAAATGCATGGCAGTAGTAATGGCTCACTTGAGATGTCTTGGATTCTGAGTGTTTCCATACCTGGAAGACTGGCTCCTAACTACCACCACCAAGCATCTACTTCAACAGGCCAGAGACATGACCCTACAGATTTGTGCTCAGCTAGGCATTACAATAAACTAATCTGCCTTGTTGCCCTGTCAACATATTACCTTTATAGGCACAGAAATAGACACTGTTTTGATGATGGCTCACCTTCTCACCGACAGAATTGTGAATCTCAAACAACAGATATTGCATCTTCTTCCCAAACACAAGGTCAAGGCAAAGATAGTACTCAAACTGCTAGGAACAATGGCCTCAACCATAACCCTCGTTCCCTTAGCCAGGATGCATATGAGAATTCTACAGTGGTTACTATTCTCCCAGAAGTCACTTCAGGAACTTCCTATATCTCACCTAATCATAATAACAGAAACTTGCAAGAAGGGTCTTCGTTGGTGGATTCAATCCAATGAGTTAACCATTGGGAGACCATTCATTCCACATCAACCTGTTGCTACTGTGACCACAGATGCTTCCCAGATAGGGTGGGGGGGGCATTACCTGGGAAAGACCGTCCAAGGCATATGGCAAGAACACGAGGCCCATTTGCACATCAATGTTTTAGAGTTGAGAGTACTTCTGGCATTGCAAGCACTCCACAACTCTCTTCCTCTAGGGAAAATTGCAGTCCAGTCAGACAATATGTCAGTGGTATGGTATATAAACAAACAGGGAGGAACCAGATCATACCCACTTTGTCGAGAGGCTCTGAGGGTTTAGCAGTGGGCAATCTCTTCCCAACGCGTTCTAGTAGCAATGCACATCCCGGGGAAGTCCATTGTGATAGCAGACAAGCTCAGCAGGGCAATACTGATGCCTCATGAGTGGTCTCTAAATCAGAACTTAGCAGAAGAGATCTTCCGCAAATGGGGCCAGCCATGCTGTGATCTTTTTGCCACTACTATGAACACCAAATACAGCAGCTACTTTGCCCTCATCCCCCCTCCGGGGGAGACACCGAGAGACGCACTTATTCACAAATGGCCCTCGGGACTTCTTTATACCTTTCCCCCGTTTCCCCTCAAATCAAAAGTCATTCAGAAGGCAAAATCCTTGGGAAGCAAGATGATTTTCATTGCTGCATATTGGCCTCGTCAGATTTGGTTCCCCTTTCTCTGCCCTCATCTGCTGGAGGATCCATGGATTCTGGACCCAGTTCCAGACTTGCTAACACATATGTCAGGAACACTCCATCCATCTCTCCACACCCTCAACTTGACAGCTTGGCTGCTCCACTTCCAACTTTAGTCAGGCTTCAGGATTTCACTCCAGCAGTAAAACACACTTTGATATCCTCTCATAAGATTTCTACCAGAAAACTATATGCTAGTAAATGGAAAAGATTTTCTTTATGGGTGCCTTCCAAAAACATAGACCTCTTCACTGCCTCAATTTCTTCAGTTTTGAATTTCCTTTCGGAACTCTTCCAGCAAGGCTTAGCCATTGTTACAATTAAAGTCCAGCTAGCAGCTATCTCCAATTTCCACTTAGGACAGCATACACCTAATGTAAAGTCTTTTTGAAAGGCACTTCCTTATTGAGACCTCCATTTAAAGAACCTGACCCTCCTTCGGACTTAAACTTTGTCCTATCACACTTAACCCACCACCCTTTGAACCTTCTTCCACATGCGATCTAAAGTTCCTCTCTTGGAAAACGATTTTTCTGGTAGCTGTAACCTCAGCTAGAAGAGTTTCAGAGCTACAAGTGCTTTCAGTCAAACCACCCTATTTGATTTTCCATAAAGACAGGGTTTTGCTTCAAACTAATCCATCCTTTGTCCCTAAGATTTGCTCTCAATCTAATGTTAACCAATCTATTGAGCTTCCAGTGTTCTTCCCTAACCATACCAACTAGGGCAGAATACAAACTTCACCAACTTGATGTGCATTGACAACTTAGGGTCTATCTCCACAGAACTCAACCAGGTCAGTAGCAACATCCATTGCTTTTCAGACCAGAATTTCAGTGGATAGTATTTGTGCAGCTGCGACTTGGGCAAGTTCACATACTTTTATCACTCATTACAAAGTTGATTTGGCCTTCAGGGACAGAGCTTCCTTTGTTTCCACAGTGCTCAAGAGTGTATTCCCGTCAGCCACCCAAGAAAAAGGTGCTAGGGACACTGTCCCACGTGTAAGAATGAAGGCGAGATAGGGCAATATAACATAAAGAAGTTATGTACTCACCGTAACGTGCCATGTTTGTTGTCCATCTCGCCCTTCATTCTTACAAACCCACCCATCTACCCCTGTCCAAATAATCCTAGAGGACCTGGTAGGAAAATTTTTGTTCTTTTCCTTCATGTTGGAGACCTTTCACTATTGTTTTTCCTTTACCCGAGGGTACCAAATAACTAATTTCTATTATAGTCAGCAGCAAACAAGATCTGAGGATTGATACCACTGCATGATGAGATACCTACCTTGCCATGAGCCAACTTAGAGACTTCGAGCTTCTGTAATCAGCCGAGTTGGAGCCAAGGATTGGCTCCAAGCCCACATGTAAGAATGAAGGGCGAGATGGACAACAAACATGGAACGTTATGGTGAGTGCATAACTTCTTTTTACTACTTGTGTTATTGTAATAATTTCATAAAATATGGGACATCATCATTGAAAAACACTAAGTTTTTAGACTGTCCTTTATTTTCCAGACTTAGTGTCATAACTTGTTTTTTCATTATTTTGACTTGACATTTACAACACAGTCATTATCTTGTATCACCTCAGAAATCATGAGCTGCTGTTTTTTAGAGCTAGACCAGCTTTTCTTGCATCCTTGAAAGGTGATGTTTGCATCCAGTCTTTGAGCTCTCTCATGGGAAAAACATATGCAATGATTGTTGTTTTGAGTACCATTTAAATTGACAGACCATTCTGCCATTCTGTCAAGTTTTGCATGTTAAAAAAATAACAATACTGCTAGTAAAAAAGGATAGTAGGTTCTCCACACTTCCCTTAGAGGGAGCAAACCCATGTACTTCTGCATAGCCTTGTGGAAAGTTTGTAAAATTTAATTGTTCCATCTATAAAGAAGTATTAAAGAAAATATACAGTATGAAAAAATGAGTTTTCACAGTTTTGTTCATGAGGAGCTACAATAAAAGAGAGTATTTACAAAAGGAGCAGTTATTGAAAAGCATCATTATATTAGTCACACATCAAATTTCATGATAATAGACTCCTGATTTTGTTTTCAGTGTTTTTAGTAAAACTTTGCAAAACCACATATTTTAGGTTTATAGGTGTGTACTAGGCTAATGGCTCTGGAGCATTTACAAGCCTAGTTCATAGAAGGGTCCTGGCATCGTGCCGCTCGACGTTACTCATTTAAAACAAGACACTTCCAGTTCTTTAAATTGTGCCCAAATTTTCCCCAGTGTTCTGACCAAACATTTTTGAGCTGGCAGTACTAAATGGCACACTGTGGAAGCAATATGACCTTGAGATTAAAAAAATTAATACTTTATTCCTGTCTCAGTGCTTTACCTGGAGTTCTTTGAATAACATACTAGTGAAAATTTGGAGGCTTCTTTAGTATTCTAGAGAATTTCAAATGACTGCCTATTCAAGTTTTTCATTTATTGTACATTGCTTTTATTAATAGTGAAAGAAAAAAAACAAGAGATGACCCTTGTGGCTGATATTTTTTTGGACATGTATCAAGAACAGTAATGTAAGTAGAAATGTCAGCAAAAGGTATGACTAGTGTTAATAAGTAAAAGTTAACCATTTCCCATTTTGATTTTTTATCTGGTATGCAGGTCATTCATTGTCTTGCAGTACTTTTTTTAGATTATTTTGTTATGTGTAAATTTAGCAAAGTAAGAATACTCTATAAAGTCAGGTCAACAAGTAAAGGAACGCCAGTATTCTTGTTAGTTATTTTTGTTTGTTTTATTTGTTTCTTTGCAATTTTAATATTTGTTAACTAGACAAATGAGATTTTCAGCCATGAAACAGAACAGCAGTAAAACAGACAACAAAATCCAGACGATATAACATGTACATAAACTGCATGTATTTTGTGATTACAAAGCTTATAATACAAATACATTTTAAGAGTAGTTGTTTTAGACTTGGTAAACATTGTACCTAAATACATGCTCAGTAACTGAACTTACACTGATGGACTGCAGTATTCTTAAGTATAAATGTATACTGTAAACATTAAGGAGTCACTGAACTGAGAAAGTGCTCTTCAGAAATGACTTTTTTCATTTCCTTAATTTGTCCACTTAAAAATGCCTTTTGCACGGTCTTCTATCTTTGTTTGATGTACCATTAATGAACACACACTTCACTTATATGAGATTCTTTCTCTGGTATGATTGCCATTGTGAATGAGTGGCTGGCATAGGCTCTGCTTTCATCATATGTAATATGATATGTTTCTGTAAGTAAATTAAAGCAAGGTCCATTCCAGTAGCCTTTGTTTCTTGCGGAAAGTGCAAGCAGTAAAACATGTTTACTAGGTGACCGAAAGTACAAGGTCATTCTGTATTCTGCAGGTCATTACTGTCTGTTAAACATTACCTTTTGTTGGCAGATGGCAGTGGTGTGCACTCTCCTTGTCAGGGTAACAGTATTTCTCCCATTCATAATGCACTTAAGCTTGTCAGAAGGAAAACTTTGTCCTCTTTTGTGGTGAACAGTGTTTGTGGGAAGAAGTAGTTATTTAGATCATTACAATATATATTTATAATCTTAGGGGACTCCTTTCAAAGTTATCAAAGGTTTTGCCAGTATTTAATTCATGGACACAGTTGTCAGTCAATATTTCTTTATTTCACTAGAGCAATTAAAGCTCAGGAGCTCCATGTACCCAGTGAGAGTCATTTACCAGAGTAGATGAGTGTAACTAATGCGTATACTGCATTAAACTGAAAAGATCCTTGGGCTGGATTCATAAACAATGTAGTACATCAGGAAACAGCAAAGCTAGCAAAGAATTCTGCTGAAGGGGAATAGGTCACAGCACGTTTGGATTCATAAAGTGTGTTACACGGTAGGGTTAAGATAGAGGAGAAGATAGTGGAACAGGTTAACAGCTTCACATATTTGGTAGAGGTGGTTGAGGAGAAGGAATTCCTGAATGAGGAGGTCAAAACAAGAATCAAAGGGGCTACAGCGAACTGGCACAGAGTCCCAGGAGTAATGTGTGACAGAGAAATGTCAAAAAAAATTAAAAGTAAGGTGACCAAAATAGTGGTTCAACCAGTACTACTGTATTGTACAGAAACCTGGGCAGTGCAGGCAGAACTGTTGAGGAAACTACAGGTGACTTGATATGAAATGCCTGAGATGGGTGATAGGATGCACACTATGGTACATACAAAGAAATGAGGACATTGGAGCAGGAGCCAAAATAGCTGCAATTGCAGAGAAGGTCAACATGAACAGATTATGATGGACCGGGTACATGTGCAGGAAAGCCAAAGACAATCTTATAAAGAAGACTTTGGATAGACAGGAAGAAGGCAGGAAAAGCATCCAGCAAAAAGGCTGATGGTTTGCATGAAAGAAAACGTGTAACAGTCAAGCATGACCATTGAAAAAGTAGGAGAGTGGCACAGAATCAAGAAGGACTGTGACAGCTGACATTACAACTCATCTCCATGTAGAAATTGGCAAGCATGAAGTTGATGATTGTTTGTCAGTACATTTATCTAATGTTATATTTGTAAGGAGCTTTAAGGTAGTTTTATACTACTGTGTACATTAGAAAGTATGTTTTGTGGGAGGTGAGCATGTTTCTGCTATGAAGCAGTGCTGAGATAGTTGTAAGGAATTTGGCCATTCCAGCGGTAATTAGTTAGATGCTGCATGAACTGTAATTCCAAAGATCAGTATTAGATGGATTGCCCTACTTTTAATTCTGAATCAGTTCATATTTCGACATCTGTTACTGTTCTTGCAGTTATTGCTGTTATACTTGGTTAAGCAATAAAGATGGGGTTACAAACACTGCAGTAGGGAAGGCAGTGTTAGCATGGATACTGACACTTTTGAAACTTCACAAAGAGCAGATTGTGCTGTAGGGGAAATCCCTCTAAACAACTGCTTTGAAGCTTTAGTTCACAATGAGGGTTCAGTTGTGACAGTCAATGCTCTTTCTATTGGGGAGGGGTTATATAAGAACTGAAAAAAAGATAGTTGTGTGGTAAAAGGGTAGGACAATGTAAGCCACATAAAAGATATTTAAAATTCTACTTTTGAATATTACTCACATTAAAAGAGTAGAGAGTCACAAATATTTAAAAGGTTGTACCAACTGGGCCCTGTTCTTGGTTTACCTGTAGTATATTCATCTTTTGAGTAAAATTGAAAGGGCTATGATTAAAATCCACTGGGGTAGGGCTATATATTTGATGATTTGGGGAACTGATTTTTACTTTGGTTTTAATCATGATTTCTTTGAAGAGACTGACTAAGCTGTTGGCATACTTGTTACTGAATCTTAATAATCTGTGATGTGTAGGTTGATTTTCATTTCAATATTATGCTAATATCACTGTTGAAAAAATGAAAAGGATAGAGATGTGTTTTCTAATATTAAATCTTATTTGTTAATTTCTAATCCCATATTTTATGTTGGGAATTGCAATATGCGTCCAGTCTGCAAGTGAATGAAAAAGGAGGATATGAAATTACGAATCTTAAGGGAAGTTATTAGTTGCATGGATTTGTGTTCTGTGGAAAACTTGCAATACACACATAGAAGAAGACATATTTTAATTTATTAATTGCTTTATTGTACATTGATTTTTTTTTGAGAAATGTAATTTCTTTAGATGTGTTACTTTATATAATTATACTCAATACTTGGGTTTATGGATGTAAATGGTAAAAACATACTTTCTAATGTACACAGTAGAAAAGCTCTGCTAACACAGGATAGTTATAAAAACTTGAAGATTAGCTGTGAAATCTAAATTTCAGATTTACTAATGTATCTTATTTTGGTAGGAAAGTGTAGCATGTTATTCTCTTGGTTCTTAAAATGGTTCATCTTATAGTAGTAAGGTCCTGATTCTTTCATATGTTTGTTTCAACTTCTCTTGAGCTATTCATTCTGCCTTTATACATAATCTCATTTTAGATATCTCAAAAGGGTTCAAATGTATTTTACAGCAATATTAGTGATGTAAGTTATTTAGAGTGTTCTATGCATTAGTTTATTTTTGTTAATCCTTTCATCACCATTTCATGAAGGGTAGTTTGCGAAAGATCTTTCAAGCATTACATGAGGAGGTTACAGGAGAGTTATTGCATTTTGAATTTTATGTCTTATTAGTCAATGCCTTCAATTTCACTACATTCTTCTAATTCTGACTTGTTACTGTAGTAAATGTGGGCTTTCATTTCCCATTTGATCTGCATGAATATCGATCAGGCAGTCAGATTATATTCTAATGTCTGAGTGTTTAGAATTATTTAAATTGTCTCTTAATAAGTTTATGGGTTGTAATAAATGTAGTTATATACTGGTCTTAAATGGCTTCAGTCACCTGACCAGTTACTGCATACTGTAAAAACATAAGTAAAGCTTGGAAGCTTATGCCATAGCATACTTGGGTTATGACAGGCTATGTTTATTTTGTACTTGGTTGTCCTCCTTCCATCTAATAACTCAAACAAGCTTTCTTTATCACTGACCATCATATGGTTTAAGTATTAATTATAGTACTTATTTATGAGTTTTTTCTTTGAATAGTATTTCACTGATTGATACAAAAATGCATCTTTATCTCTTGCTGCTTATTCTAAACCTGTTGCCTTCTACCTCATAATTAGTGTGCACACCATCTATGTTTTCTCTTAATCCTTGTGACTTTCTGTGCTGTTATTGCCCTTAGTGTATAATTACCCTGTTAATTTCCAAGCTACTCATGTTATTCACTCCTCAAACCCTTTATCACAATTGTTAGTGTTGTTATACTTTTTCACATCATGGCTTTTCATAGTTTTTGTAGTTGTTATTCACATTTAACAAGTTATAATCCCATCTATTGTTCTTAAGATGACACTCCTCTATACAGCTTCTGCATATTACTGCGTATCCCTATTCCAGATTATTCATTCAGTAATGCCCAATTCACCTTCCAGCACGGCCTGAAAAAAGAGTCTTCTTTACCAGTTTAAGTAACAGTTTGGTATTTCTTCTGTCCACCAAAGTTTCAGTACTACCTCTTAAGTTCCATGTAGGTCGTAACACAGATAACCTGTGTTGCGGTCTTCTAAGTTTTTCCTTTTCTATAAAATCCTTTTATAGGTTCATAGGTTGGTACTAGGCTATTGGCCCTAGGGCCTGTACAAGCCTAGCCATAACAATTCCCTAGCTATTTCTTCCCACAATATTTACTTCCCTGAACCCCTGTCTAGCAGGGCGAGTCATCAAACCTTTGTTTTGCTGCTGTATTTATTAATTTAGTCCTCTAAATATAAGAGCTAAGCGTCACAGGTTACTTATTAATTACATTCAGCCTACCCTCTCCCAAAACTGGCAGCTTTTTTTTCAGTTCTGACCTCCAGCAGATTCCCACTAGAGGGACACCAAGAATTCTGTCTACCCTCCAGAAACAGCACTGCTATCCCCCTGCCTCTGAGCTGCTAATCAAGTGGGAGTTACCTAAGATGTAGGTGGGGCTATATCTCTCTGTGCAACTGGTGCAGGCAGTCCATTTTCTATAGTTGATCATCTTCCTAGCTAATGCCCATGCTTATTCATAGGTTCATAGGTAAGTAATAGGCTATCTGCCCAAGGGCATTTATAAGCCTAGCCAGAGTGTGTTGGCTTTCGCCACCCCATTAGATTAGTTCCCTGCGCCTCTGTCCAGCAGAGCCACTGCAGTGATCCCCGGGATAAATTTTCTGTTTCCCATCCACCCGTCAAGGTGTCTCTTGAAGAGTGCTAGTGAGGGGCTCTGCCTGATGTATATTGGAATCTTGTTCCAAAGCATGGGAAGTCTCTGGGTCAGGAATCTATCCCTCCAGCACTTCCTATTTATTGTTGTGGTAAGGTTTATATCCCTAGAGCGTGTGACTCTCAAGGATTTGTTTTTTTAGGTGGAGCATATCCATCAATTCTGGGTTGGACATGGCCTTGTATGTTAAGCAGAGATCACCTCTGAGTAAGCGGTATGCAACCGAGTACAGCTAGAGTTTCTTTAGCCTGGCTGTATGGGTCATCTGTTTGAGGCCAGTAATCCTCTTGGTGAGGTACTTTTGTGGTCTTTCCAGCTGTTGCAGGTGTCTTATAAGGTACATCCCAAATGGGGCATTGTATTCTATAGTGGGTCTAATAAGTGATGAGTAGAGAGGCACAATAACCTCTTTTGTTCTGGATGAGAATCCTTTTGAGATTAGCTGGGCCATGTAGAAGGATTTTCTAACCACCTTGGAAATATGATTATCAAAGGAGAGATTGCTATCTACTTGGGTCCCCAGATCTCTTATTACTTTTTCTGTATTTAGGGGACTACCACCTACGTGGTAGTTCGTGGGTACTTTATTTTTTCCAAAGGGGATGACTATGCACTTTTTGGCATTCAGCTTGAGGCCATGATTTTGACACCAGGTATCCGTCTCAGTGAGACCCTTCTGGAGGGTATCTGTATCAGCTGGAGAATCAATTATGGCCCCTAGTTTGCATTCGTCTGTGAACTTGGTCAGCCAAAGTCCTCCTGTGCTTGCCTGTACCTCTAAGAAGTATATACCAAACAGGAGGGGTCCTAGGACTGAGCCCTGGGGGACACCACTTGTAACCGGTTTAGAGTCGGACCTAGAGTCTGCAACTCTCACCGTGTGGGTTCGGTCCATGAGCCAATTTGCAACCCAGCTCGTGATGTAGGGGTTAATGTTCAGGTTGGTGAGTTTGTCTATAATACCAGAATGGGGAATGGTGTCGAAAGCCTTTGCGAGGTCTAGGTAGGTTGTGTGGACCTCCTTACCCTCATCTAATGCCTTGGTAACTGTCTCAAAAAAGTCCACCAGATTTAGGAGGCATGATCTGCCATTAACAAAGCCAAACAGGGTGGGGTCCAAAGTTTGGAGGTTCCCAATTTCTCTATTAATGAGTTCCATGATGATGCACTCCATAGCCTTGCAGACCAGGCTAGTCAGGCTAATAGGACGATAGTTCCCAGGGTCCGTTGTGGCGCCACCTTTGTGGAGTGGGATAACTGTTGCTGTGCGCCACTCTGTGAGTACATAGCCTGTAGAGAGGCTGAGTTTGAACAATGTGTTTAGGTGAGGGGTTAGTTCATTTTGGAGCACTTGTAAGACACAGCCTGGGACACCGTCCGGTCCCATTGAGGCTGTATGTTTGGCTTTGGATAGGGCTGTTTTAACCTGTGTGTCAGTGATTGCCGGGGCCTTACATTCTTCTGGTGTGGCTATGGGCCCTTTAGGGGGTGAGAGGGGTGTGAAGTTTGCACTGAACCTGTCTGCCAAAATGTTGGCAATATCAGTCGGTTCAGTGTATTTTGTGCCATTCTGCACCAACTCAGAGCAGATCTGAGAGTTTCCACTTAGGTTCTTGACATAGCTAAAGAACGCTTTGTGGTTATCTTTGGATTTCTTGGCAATTTTTCTTTCAAAGCTAGCACTGGATGATTTAATGAGGGATCGTAGTTTCTTGCTGATACTGATCAGGGATGTCTTTCCTTCTAGGGATTTTGCTCTTATCTGTACTAGTTTCCTCCTTCTATTGTAGAGCCTGTTTATGCCAGGGGTCCACCAGACTGGTTTCCTTTTCTTGGAGGAGTGAGTCTTGGTTTTACTTGGGATAGCACGATCCATGCATTCCTGCAGATGATCAAAAAGTGCTTTTGTATAGGTTTCAGCAGCTTGGACAGCATTGTCCATTGGCATGGGGGCTGTGAATCTTTCCACCTCGGACTTAAGCAACGTGAAGTTTGCTTTTGAAAAGTTTTTCACGGTGGTTTCCTTGATTGGGGTTGGCGGCGGAATGTGAACATCCAGAGTGATTAGTCTATGGTCTGATCTAACCAGCAAGGGGTTGACGTCAGGTGTGGAACACCAGTCGCCCATGTTGGTGATGACCAGGTCTAATATGTTGTTCCCTCTGGTGGGGGTGTTGACTAGTTGATCCAGGGCATTCAAGTTTATAAATTCTAGGAAGCATTGGGCAAGGGAGTTAATACTTGAGTAGTTCTCCCAGTTAATGTTTTGATAGTTGAAATCACCCAGTATTAGGATGTTTGGTAGGACCTTCATATTTCCCAGTGTCTCCAGAAATGCGGAATGGAGGTCCTGGGTCATGGTGGGTGATCTGTAGCAAGCTACAATTTGGATTGCAGTTTTGCCCATTGTTAGTTGCACTTGGATGATCTCTGATGTATCATGCTGCTTCACTAACCTGGAGGTGTGAGTATCCTTGATGAATATGGATACACCCCTGCCTTTTGTGTTTCGGTCCGGGTTCTGTGGCCGAAAGGTATGGTATGAGTTATAGCCTGGTAGTGCTGGGGTGCTCTCTGGACCCTTAAACCAGGTTTCTATTACTGCACAGATATCGATGTTCACCATATTGAGGAGTGCCTCGAGAGTGTGCATTTGGAAATTTAGACTTCTGGCGTTGAGTAGCAATACCCTCAGTTTTTGGTTACTTGTGCTATTTACAGTGGTGGGTTTGTCTTTTGAGCGTTGCCTAAAAAAGGCACTATGGGGGTGGCAAGAGCCTTTGCCAAGATTCGAAAGCCTAAGGGTGACAGGTGCAAGCCATCTCTTGCTCTTACTATTCATATATATTGTTTCTCCATGCCCTTTTTCTAAAGTATCACATTCTCTTTACATTGTTCCCCACCACTTACAAACTTTGCCATTCTTCTCTCACAGATATATAGTTTCATAGGGTCTATATCGTCACCATCTTCGTCCTCATTCATCTTCATAAGTGCCCTGGATGAAAGTCTGTGTAGTTAACATGCCTATGCCAGTCTTTTCTCATACTCTGAACTTTCATTATTAATTTGTTTTTTTTTTTATGTAGGTGTGCCTCACTTGATATTAACTTGAATTTTTGTGAAATGCTGTTTTGCATTTTTTTGCATGATGGCAAAAGCAAAGCATGATACATTTCCAGAATGTAAGCAGAGTTACAAAACTGTATGTAGATTCATATCATACATGAGTGAGTGAGTGAATGTGTGTGTGTGTGTGTGTGTGTGTGTGTGTGTGTGTGTGTGTGTGTGTGTGTGTGTGTGTGTATGCATATTATATATTTATATGTACCATTGTCTAGAATTTCCACTCACTTGCAAGATCGTTAAGTATGTGATACCTCAGAAATGATGGGGTGCAACTCCAGATACTCAATATATTTAGACAGGAAATTTGTGTGCAAGGTGTACAAGTCTTTCATTTCATATTCTTCAGAATCATCTTTTTTTCATGATGTCATACATGTAATTTTATATTTATATGTACCATTGTCTGGAATTTCCACTCACTTGCAAGATAGTTTAGTTTGTGATACCTCAGAAATGATGGGATGCAACTCCAGATACTCAGTATATTTAGACAGGAAATTTGTGTGCAAGGTATACAAGTCTTTCATTTCATATTCTTCAGAATCATCTTTTTTTCATGATGTCATATATGTAATTTTCTACACTTATTAATGTGATATGTAGTAAAACTCTAAGCTACAAAAGTTCCTGGAAGAAGAAATGCTGTACATAAACTGCTGATTGTTTAATCTGTACCATCTTGCCTAATTTTTCTTATCCATTTCAGTAAATAATGATTTATGTTAGTATGCTGCCTGTTTTAAACTACATTGTAAATAACAATGTTATGTATTTCGTTCTTTTTAGGTCCTGGCCCTTTTCCTGGTGTTATTGATCTATATGGCACAGCAGGGGGCCTCATAGAATACAGAGCCAGCTTACTGGCCAGTCATGGGTTTGCTACCCTGGCTTTGGCATATTTTGGCTTTGAGGATCTTCCATCAACTCTGGAAGGATTTCACTTAGAATATTTTGAAGAAGCTGCCTACTACTTACAGAAACATCCTAAGGTTAGTTTTAAGAGCTACCAGCAAACAGTTGGACAGTCTGTAACGAAGGGTGGCATTTATGCAATTATTACAATTTTATGTTTTATTTAATTTTATTTTTTGAGGGATGTTTACATAAAAGGACAGAGCTGGTTCTGTTGCTATTATAGCATAAAGTAGCTCTACTCACTTTTGAATAGTTAAGTCTTTTAATGATTAGTAAACTCAGTTGTATGTTACCAATTTTGAGGAGAGATTGCCGTTATATATGGGGTGTGTGTGTGTGTATGTATGTATGTATATATATATATATATATATATATATATATATATATATATATATATATATGTGTGTGTGTGTGTATATGTATATATATATATATATATATATATATATATATATATATATATATACATTTATACATATATATATATATATATATATATATATATATATATATATATGTATATGTATATATATATATATATATATATATATATATATATATACATATATATATATACATACATATATATATATATGTATGCATGTATATCTTTAGGGCTAATTAATTAGTTCCAGCAATTTGCATGTCATGCAATACACAAACATTTCAAAGAAATAAATAGGAATGTAGCTTTCATGGAGGTTAGACCACATCTGTTACAGACAAACGTTGTTATAAAAGACCTGGGTACTTTATATAGACAACTCTCTCATTTAATCATCATGTCTCCACCATAGTCAGGACATACTTCTTTTGGCTGTGTTTATTTCCCAGGGAGTATCTTCAAGATTCTAATAAGTCATCCTTCCACTGTACTCTTCAAATAGACTCATCATCAACTACAGTGATCCTTTTGATATGCTTATATCTCCTCTGGAAATGCCTCAATGAATTATAATGAAGAAAGGCAAAGCTCTTAAATCCTTCAACTATCCGAACAGAGTATCATGACTCATTTTACCCAGTAGTCTACCTGGTACTCCAAGGTAACCCATTTCTCACTTTTTGAGACATGAAAGATCCAGCCAGTGTGATATTCTATTTATTCACAAAAACAGTGAGTCTACAGCCACCTGCACTTGGCAACCAAGTATACACCATTAAATAAGACTGAAGGAATAGGTCCCTAACACAATGTATTCCCAGCCTATGGAATAAGTTACCAGTACAGGTCAAACAAAGTACTCCTTTGAATGACTTTCAAACTAGTCTTGATGATTTGATTGACAGTCATATTTACATCAGTACAGTCCTGCTGTATTTGAAAGGTGAGCATTAGTAAGTGTGTGAAAATAGTGGCAAGAACTTAAATATGTTTGTATATATGGCTAGGTATCTTATGATGCCCAGGATCACTTGCTTAGTATTTTTTCTATGTTCCTTTATTTAGTAAGCCTC